>NW_022437013.1:4152011-4451745 GCF_009761245.1 Sapajus apella | reverse complement strand
CCCTACATTAGGTATTTCTCTTAATGTTATCCCTCCCCAACCACCCCACCCCCTTGTATTACTCCCCTAGCCCCCCACCCCTAACAGACCCCAGTGTATGATATTCCCCTCCATGTGTTCTCATTGTTCAACACCTATTTATGAGTGAGAACATGCAGTGTTTGGTTTTCTGTTCTTGTGTCAGTTTGCTGAGAATGATGGTTTCCAGATTCATCCATGTCCCTGCAAAGGACATGAACTTATCCTTTTCATAGCTGCATAGTATTCCATGGTGTATATGTGCCACATTTTCTTTATCCATTCTATCATTATGGGCATTTGGGTTGGTTCCAGGTCTTTGCTGTTCGTAAATAGTGCTGCAATGAACATACGTGTGCATGTGTCTTTATAATAGAACTATTTATAATCCTTTGGGTATATACCCAGTAATGGAATTGCTGGGTCAAATTGTATTTCTATTTCTAGATCCTTGAGGAATTTCCACACTGTCTTCCACAATGGTTGAACGAATTTACACTCCCACCAACAGTGTAAAAGCATTCCTATTTCTCCACATCCCCTCCAGCATCTGTTGTCTCCAGATTGTTTAATGATTGCCATTACAACTGCTGTGAGATGATGTCTCAAAATGGTTTTGATTTGGATTTCTCTAATGACCAGTGATGATGTGCATTTTTTCGCATTTCCTGGCCACATAAATGTCTTCTTTTGAAAAGTGCCTCTTCATATCCTTCATCCACTTTTTATGGGGTTGTTTTTTTCTTGTAAATTTGTTTTAGTACTTTGTAGATTCTGGATATTAGCCCTTTGTCAGATGGGTAGCTTGCAAAATTTTTTGCCCATTCCGTTGGTTGCCAATTCACTCTAATGACTGATTCTTTTGCTGTGTAGAAGCTCTTAAGTTTAATTAGATCGCATTTGTCTATTTTGGCTTTTGTTGCTATTGCTTTCGGTGTTTTAATCATGAAGTCCTTGCCTACACCTATGTCTTGAATGTTATTGCCTAGGTTTTCTTCTAGGGTTTTTATGGTGTTAGATCTTATGTTTAAATCTTTAATCCATCTGGAGTAAATTTTTGTTTTACTCCAGATGGATTAAAGATGTAAGGAATGGGTCCAGTTTCAGCTTTCTGCACATGGTTAGTCAGTTTTTCCAACACCATTTATTAAACAGGGAATCCTTTCCCCATTGCTTGTTTTTGTCAGGTTTGTCAAGGATCAGATAGCTGTAGGTGTGTGGCATTACTTCTGAGGCCTATGTCCTGTTCCATTGGTCTATATCTCTGTTTTGGTACCAGTACCATGCTGTTTTGAGTACTGTAGCCTTATAGTATAGTTTGAAGTCAGGTAGCGTGATGCCTCCCACTTTGCTCTTTTTGCTTAGAATTGTCTTTGCTATGTGGGCTATTTTTTGGTTCCATATGAAGTTTAAGGTGGTTTTTTCCAGTTCTGTGAAGCAGGTCAATCGTAGCTTGATGGGGATAACGTTGAATGTTTAAATTACTTTGGGCAGTATGGTCATTTTCATGATATTGATTCTTCCTAACCATGAGCATGGAATGCATTTCCATCTGCTGTGTCCTCTCTTATTTCCTTGAGCAGTGGTTTGTAGTTCTCCTTGAAGAGGTCCTTCACGTCTTTTGTTAGTTGTATTCCTGATATTTTATTCTGTTTGTAGCAATTGTGAATGAGAGTTCACTCATGATTTGGCTCTCCATTATTAGTGCATAGGAATGCAGAGACACAACTGAAAAAGAAAACTTCAGGCCAATATCCATGATGAACATTGATGTAAAAATCTTCAATAAAATACTGGCAAACCAAATGTAACAGCACATCAATATACTTATCCATCACGATTGAGTAATCTCCATCCCGGGGATGCAAAGCTGGTTCAACATATGCAAATCTATAAACGTAATCCATCACATAAACAGAACCAAAAGCTAAAAACTCTCAATAACTAGAAATCAATGGAATGTATCTCAAAATAATAAAAGCTATCTACAAGAAACCCACAGCCAATATCATGCTGAATGGGCAGAAACTGGAAGCATTCCCTTTAAAAACTGGCACTAGACAAGGATGCCCTCTCTCACCACTCCTATTCAACATAGTATTGGAAGGTCTAGCCACAGCAATCAGGTAAGAAAAAGAAATAAAGGGTATTCAGTTAGGAAAAGAGGAAGTCAAATTGTCTCTATTTGCAGACAACAGATTGTATATTTATAATACCACATTGTCTCAGCTCATAATCTCCCTAATATGATAAGCAACTTCAGCAAAGTCTCAGCATACAAAATTAATGTGCAAAAATCACAGACATTCCTAGACACCTTATTTTTAAAGCAATACATCATAGCCAGTCAAAATTCCCAAGTGAAAAAAAAAAGTGTTATTTAATTTATCCAGTATGCTTAAAATCTAGGATATCCCAGGGGTTTGGCTAACCTAGTCATGAGGTTGCTCCTCAATACCACTGTCACCTCCAACCTTTTAAATCAAAAATATAAAAATGTATGGCAGCAAAGGAAGATTCTCAAAGAAAGATGCTCTGAGGCAGAGACTGGCCTTCATTCTTCATATGGTCAGACTACAATTAACTAGAGTATCAGTAGCTCTGTTAGGCATTATAAATTTCTGTTTATCTCAAAAGTCTTATTTTTGTTTGAAGCTTCTTGGAGTTGATGAAGTCTTGCCTTAATGTATGAATGCAGAAGTCTGCCTTTGAAAACATGGTGTGTATTACCGAAAAGATGGTGTGAATGACTGAGAACTATGGAGGTGGTGGGTATCAGAACCAACCTTGTTGGGGGAAGTACTCTTTAGCAGTGTGATTCACAATTTTTCTTCTTCAAAATATCCCTCTTTTATCTACTCCCCAAATGCCTGCAATGGTGTCTACATTTTCACCTCTGCAACTCATTCCTTTGATTCAAGCATTGTTGCCCACACCAGAAACCTTCTCCTAAAATACACAGAACCTAAAAGGAGCAATAATAAAATTGATAAGACCCTACAGCAAAGAAGTCAATCAGATTGCCATCTTTCCAGATACAGGAAGGAAAGGGGCAGTGACTGTAGCTCACTGGGCTTTGGGGTACTTGGGAGAAGTCCTTGAAAGAAAGATTGGAATACAAGAAGGGAAAGAACACAATAAAACTCATTTCATAATATTTTAAAGAATAAGCCTGTTATGTCCATGGGTCATTATCTTAAACTGTAGAGAGAAGACTGTGGTGTCAGCTTGTGTGTGTGTGTGTGCGCACATGTGCACATGCATTCATGGTGGGTGGGGTGCTTTTTTCAAAGTGCAATATAGCAAAAAAAATTCTTTGAGGCTGCTGTTAGTGGGATTCTAGATAGTTTAGATTTTACCACAAATCTATAAGAGATAATAAGCAATTTGAATATTGTGTCATATAAATAGAACAGGATATGTTCACCATCACCCTCCCCTACCAAGCAAATCCAAATAGAGCCTAGGGTTGGGGTAAGAGTGATAAATCCTCAGTCCTCCACCCTGAATTTAGTTGTGATAGATGTCTGATAACTTTAACCGGCGTATGGGGAGAATGGTGTTCTGTCTCTTTACCTCTCTTAAGAACAGAATTAGGGTATGTTTTCTTTAATTTGCAAAAACCTGAGTTAAGAGTTCTTTCGGGCCTTACATGGGTGGTGAAAATTAAAAAGGGTCAGACAATCTCACGATTAGTGAGAAAGTACATCCCTCCCACCCCCTGCCATCTACCAATCCCATTTACAAAGACTCCCCTGTCTTTCAAAACAGAACCTGTAAATTACCATGGAAATCTGCCCCAACAGGCTGTGCTCAAGTAGGAGTCAGAGCCTTTGTTAGCAGGGGTTTGTGGGGGATGGCACCATAGTGAACACAGTTAAGCCTCACTAATTCCCTGAATGAGGGAAAGGCCAATCTTGATTTGTAAGAAGCTTGAATTTGAAAATAGGTTTAAAGAAATGCCATGTTATTATTTCTAAAAACCTGCAGTCAAACTGCTGCCTGGGCTCTGTGCTCTGAGCTGCCTAGACTCTTAAGGCCTCAAACAAATAGATAAGGACTACAATTAGCATATTGGTCATTTGAATGCAAAGTGCACTTAGAGTGGTGCTTTAAAAACGTGTGTTAGCATACTCTCTTAGCAGGCTGTCACTTTTCTATGTTTATAGTATTAATTTGCCTAGCAACCTGCCCCCTTTCCTTTTTGGCAGTAAACTTTAGCCTTGCATGTCAGAATTCGTTAAATTTTCCATATTAGCAGCCAGAATGAACAAGTAAGTGTGTGTGTGTGGCGGGGGTTGCTATGGGAGGGAGGTGGTGAACCACTTTTTAAAATCATCATGAACATATTGTAAACTTCTATTCTACTGACCTTTAAAATTCATCAGTTAATTGATATTTATTTACTGAGTAGGAAATGTATTCTCTTGGATGATTAAAAAGGGTAGGAGGGGCAAGCTGTTTCAAATTTCCTTCCCCTGCAAGTGACCATATCAAGTAAACATGAGAGAACATTGACTGTAAGAAGTTCCTGCATTATAGCAAAAAAGAATTGATTATGAAGTGCAACAGGTGCTTAGTCACATGGAACAACAGCACATTGAGATCTGCATCTATCAAATACAGCTTCCATGGTCAGCCAATGCTGTGTGCACATATTAACTTTGTTTGTAAATTCACAGTTGAGACCACTTAATTTGAAGTGTGACTGAGTTACGTTTGGGAGGGCAAAACAGAAGAGAAGGTGCATACAGCTTCAGTTTTACCCAAATATTCAATGTCTTCATCATTTTGCTGTGGACATAGAAGAAAAAAAAGGATATATTCACTACCAGAACGAACCATCTGGTAATCGGGACAGGAATCGAAAAAAAAAAAAAAAAAGCTGGGTAAAGCCTCCAAGAAGATCAAATTTAATGCCTTCTCCTTGAGAATACCACCCCCTCCACTGCCCCATTCCACTTCCTGGCCTTCTTCAGATACTCAGAGACATCAGACACTGAGAGAGATCAAGAGAGAATACCCACAAGCCTGTGGAAGAAAAATAGTCCTTAAGTAATGAAATCCTTGATACAGTGGTTCCCAAATTTTGCTACACATCAGAATCTAAAGAGATTAGAGCATGAGGAGATTTTTCAAAAATTCTAGTGTCCAGATTCATGCTATCCATTTAAGTTAGAAGGTCTAGGGGTAGGAGCCAAGCACTAGCATTTTATAAAAATCACCAGGTGGTTCCTTGAGCCCCCAAAAGGAGAACCACTACCCTAATGCTTTCCTACTTCACATGCATTTAATTTATATTTAACCTTTCCAATTACCCTAAGAAGAAGGTGCTATTAGAACCCTCATTTTACAGATGCAGAAACTGAGGTTCAGAGGGACTAAATAAGTTGCCCAAGGTTACCAAACTATAAAATAGTGAATCTGGGATTTGAAGGCCAGTGGTTTAATTACAGAGACTGCATGCTGAATGTCTATGTAATAATCCCCTTCCTGGCTTTTGTCCTTGTATCCAGTACCATTCCACTAAATTTGATATAGGACAATCCCACATCAATGTGGTGAGAGTTCATTAGACATCTGTTATGTAAATCATACCCATTTTAGTCACACTGTGAGCCTCTAAGTGGATTCCAGGAAATATGGCTAACTTTTGGTCATTCAAGGGGCCTTCTAGGTAACCCTGGCTTGGTTACCATTTGTTATGCTAAAGCTTAATTAGCCAAAGACTATCAGAGAGAAGACTGTAGTCCCACAAACTCAAATTTATTGTGTGGTTTAACAACTGATTATCTCCTGTAATAAATGCAAGTAGCAAAGCAGGCTTAAGGCATCACTGGTAAGAAAGCAGTAGTCACTCACAGGAGGCTGGGTAGTTGTGGCCTTTTACAACTGCTGTGTGACCTTGGGAGAAAGTGTTTTCTGTTAACTTTGCAGCTGGCTTTATCTGTCCATTGTCCCAGCCTGATTAATGGCAGGGTTGCTTTTTCTTAGCTCAAACTGACTTTCACTCTTTCGGTTCTGGGCAAGTTTTGACTCTTTCAGGATTTGGTCCTTTTCAGAAAGGGATGAGCCTGATAAAAATATTGACATTCAGATCAACTATTAATAACGTTGCCCCTCTTCAGCCAAGTTGGTAAAATAGTTAATGGAAAAATGTATGTAAATACCAGGCAAGTCTAAATAAAGTCAGTATTTGAGTTAGCAGTCATATACTAATGTCGGTTTCCAGGGATTTGACAATGTACTGTGGCTGTGCAAAATAAAATCCATATAATATATCAAAATATTGGGGGAAACTCAGTGAAGGATAATGGGAACCCTCTATTTTTGTAACTGCTCTCTATTTTTGTAACTCTATTTTTGTACTATTTTTGTAACTTCGTGTAAGTCTTAAACTACTTCAAAATAAGAAAACTATAAAAGATGTTTAATGGGAGAACAGGTTTGTGTTGATTGTCTAAATAAGACTTTTCTAAGGTAGTCTTACTTTATCTATGCTTTTCCATGACTAACCCAAAATTCATTGTACCAGTGTTCTCTTTTATGCTTCTAGATTTGAATATTGGGTACAGTGGTGATATCAGTGTCTTAGTCAACATCCATGTCCACCAGGTACAGATCCCTTTGGGATTATAAATATAGGATGAGTGTGTTCATCAACAAGATGCCATTTGAGTAGAGTCTGAAAATATGTGTCCAATATCATCATGTAGGAAAGGAGGGAGAAAGTTGTGGTAGGCAGAGGGAATAGCAGGCATGTATGAAAAGTCAAGTCACATCAAGGAAACAGAGGAAGTTTGATAGGGCTCACCCTCAGGATGTAATGTGGGGATGGTAGAAGAAAAACCTGGAAATATGAGTTATAGCTTGTGTGTGACCATCTGGATGTGATTCTCCTCTCTCTGAAATTAAAGAATTTGGACTTTTTTGTAGTACTTGCTGCATCTGTCTTGTACCACAGTTGCCTGGGTGTATATTTTCTCTTCCCAACTAGATTCCAAGTTTCTTGAGGAGATGGTCCAAGTTTGATTCACCTATGTAGCCTCTGTAGCACCTAGATGTGTGTTTTGCACTTAGTAGGTGCTGAATAAATCTGTCCCAGGAATTACTAATGTATCACAAAGATGCCACTGATATTCCCTCTCAAGAACATCTGGAGCCCCATGAGAATATAGAGTAAGGTGTTTACCCCCAGAGAAATGAAAGTCGCAAGCAGAAAATCACACAACAAATCTCCCTTAATCTCTCTTTGTGTCGGGCTTTGGTGACTGGGTTTGGCCATGCCCTACCATCTTTGACACATGGCCCTCCTTCCCCCAGACCATGCCCATGGTGATACCCTTTGAAGAGAGGTAATGTGCCTTGCCTCAGTCAATTAGGCATTTTACTCACACCTCCCTCTATTTAGCTTTACTGGAGGGCTGCAGCGCTGCCTCACCTTTTCACCCCTGTTCCTCATGTCTCTGAATTATAGTGAATACATGGGTTCAAGAGGGACGTGGAGAGGGTAGGTATGGAACTCTTCAAGACTGTTTCCAGAATTTGGCTGACTTAAATTGTCTGAGATGATCTCCACCACTTGCCTTTTGGTGATTTGTTTTTCCTTTGCCTCCTGAGAGAAATGTTCTATTGCTCACCATTTCAGACGGTTGGGTGTGGGGATGGGGGCACTTCTGTTCCTGACAACCTCATTATGTGATTATCAGGAGCAGACACTGCCCAGGTTGTCACGACAACCAGCAATGATTCAAAGCTTCCCTGAAAGGTCTGTATCTCCAGCAAATAATCAGCCTTTAGCTCTCAGCAGATGCTGAACTGAACAGCCAATCACAGGTGAGCTGGGAAAACATGACATCATATAGTCCAGCCGGTCCCAAAAAATATAAATAAGATTTATTTTTCTATTTACCTCCTTCATTCTTTATTCCCTAGATTTTGTTCTCCACTTTCTCCTTTTATTTTTTCTTAGCAAAATGGGGAGAACAATGAAACCAACTTTCCATATTCAATTCACTCTGCAGGTTGACTTAGGTTCCAGTAGTGCAGTGATTGGGAGCATGTGAGGAAGGAATGTGTAATGTGATCCACTTGGGAGAAAAATCAAACAGAGCATCAGCTCAATTAAATAATGTGGTTTGATATGTAGGACCATGGTGGAAGCAGGGCTAATTAAAACAAAGTCAGAGGAGAGGAACTTTCTAATTCTCATATTAATTCACCCAGAGTCACCTGGATTTAATTGTCTTCTCTTTTTTCTTCACTAACTCCCTGGTGGAAGGGAAGAGGGCAAAAGCTGGGGACTTCAGAAAGCTTGTAGGTTCTACAGGGCAGGTCTCTAATGGGGAATAATTATAGTGAAGGAAGGTCAGGAGAAACCCTTCATTCCCAAGCTGTCACCATTTAGGGAGCATATGTAAATGCAACTCATCAAGTCTATTAAGGAGGTGTATAGCTCAGAAATCTGTTAAATCTACTTTTGTTCCATTAGCTGTTTGTATCCATACAACAATCCAAGGAGACAGGCAAGACGAGTTTGACGGAAGAGAAAACTAGTGCCCAGCAAAATTTGAGTCTTATTTGGGATTTCCTCTCCAGAGGCTGGAATAGAATATGGGTTTCCTGGTTTCAGGCCAGAACTCTGAAGACCCAAGAGAATGGTGATTTCCCAGCCATGGGCTTTCCTCTTTCCCTCACCTCTGATTTTTCAGAGACCTAGTACAAGATCTCTTGGCATCTCTGACGCTCCTTGCTTTTTGCCCAGCAGGTAACCCACAATGCGGCCAGCCACAGAAGAGCCTGAGACCCCAATGATGGAAGTGGGGAGGCAGGAAGGAAGGGGCTCTATTGTACCAGACTGCAGTAATGGTAACAGGTTGTAGTAAGCAGCCCTGAGTGAAGGAGGAGTTAGGCACTGTGTTCCTAGCCAATGCTGTGCATCAGCTGCCAAACCAGGATCTTTTATATTCAGAGAAAGTGTGGGTACGTGTGTGTGTGTGTGTGTGTGTGTGTGTGTGTGTTGTTTTTTTTTAAGTGCAGCTGCTGGAGCAAAAGATATGAAGACTGAAACCCACAAAGACCCAGAGTCGACTACTGGGAGCAACTTCTGGCTGTAGGACTTGAGGGGCAGGGGTGGGAAGGGAGCAAGAAAATCTGAGTTGCTTTTGCCCAGTGGGTTATTCATTACTGCTTTGCATTCAATGCCTGCCCAGGTATGGCTCAGCTCAGTCTGGCAAGCTATAGCCTTGATTGCTACACCTGAATCACTGACCCTGCATTCAGACCTCTTTCAGTATAGCAGGGGTGGTTTGCTTGCTTTTGTCTTAACCAAAATAAGACTGTATTTCCCCTTTTAATGATGTTTCTTACAAGTAAAATATAATATATGCTTATTGTAAAAACATACAAGCAACACAGAAGTATATAAAGGAAAGAGTTAATGTCCCCCATCATATACACATACTCACATTTCTTTCCTCCCTTCTTTTATTCCCAGAGTTACCCTCTTAGCAGTTTAAACACACATGGACACCCAATTTTTTAAACAAAAATAAAATTATAATGCACATGCTATTCTGCATTTTTTCACTTAGAAGTGGGTCAAGAGTGTTACTATTTCAGTACATAGGGGTCTAGATACTTGATTTTTAAAGCTGATACATAATATTCCAAAATATATATCTACCATAATTTATTTAATGATTCCCTTATTTGGGCAGGAGAAAACTTGGGGAGGTGATAGATATGTTTATGGCTTGGATGGTGGTGATAGTTCCACAGGGGTATGCTTATTCCCAAACTCATAAAGTTGTGTACAGTAAATATGTACAGCTTTTTACATGGCAATCATACTTTGACAAAGTGGCTTAAAACAATGATTCCCTTATTGAGGGACATTTAGTCTACCTTTTATGTAATATTTGTCATTGTTACATAATATTCAGCATAACATACTTGAACATTTCTTGGCATGTTTTTATGAGTATATTCATAATCAAATTCCTTGAGTTGGAAATGCTGGGTCAAGCTGCATATGCATTTTTAAATTTCATAAGAATTACCCACTTGTGCTCCCAAAAGATTGCGCCATTTACACTTCCATCAATTATATATGAGAGTGAGCAATGTTCCCTTTATTCAGGATTCCACTGAAACAGCTTGAAGATGTTCATTTTAGTTGACTTCTCATGCTTCTCACTTCTCATATGCATCAAGGGGCTAGTGGAGTTGGTGAGTTCCAAAGAAGAAATACAACTCAAGTGGCCAAATAGAGTAGCAGAACAAACATAGAGCTGAGACTGGGAGACCTGGTTTCCAGGACCATCTTTGTGAGGCAGTGGACAGGTAACTTCAAACGCCTGAGTCTCTATTGTCTCATCTATGAAATGCAGATCATGATAACTGCCATAGTAAACTGTTGTGGTTGTTGTGAGGATCAAATGGGGAGACGCAAAAGTGGTTTGTAACCTGAGAAGTAGGATACACGTGCCAAGTGGTTCTGATGGTAGTGTTCTAATATCCTTAAATCAAAGAGCTCCCAAGCAAGAGAACAGTGAGTCGAGTGGTAAAAATGATGAGTTAAGTGGGAAAAATTACACAGCTGAAATCTTTAAGATATTTCTGATTAGAATCCCTTCCCTGAAAGCTCCCATGCAGTTGCCCTATATTCTTGGAGAACAAACCATGTTATCCGTTAAGATTGCTTTCTTGTATCAAGAATAATACAGGTTATTGCCCTTTCACAGGAAGATCCTAGGCTTGGGTCCTAAGTCCACTCCTCTTTCTAGACATCACTATGCTTTCATTTGTCAATCACCTAATAGGATTTTGGCCCCATGCTCCTTTCTATAATCACTAGGGAGAGAAGAAATACACACATGAAACGTTTAAGTAACCATGTGTGGTGACTGCATAAATATCTCTGAATTATAGCTGAGGTATATGGGAAGATTAGAGTGAAATCAAATACCTTCTAATTACAATTTAAATCAATAGTCTAGAAGACCCAAGTTAAATCATTAGCCAGGAAAATCAAGTTATATTTTTCTATTTCTTAAAAAAGATTCTTGTTTAACCCAAATAAATGTATTTTACAATCAGAGATGCTAACATTGAATAAATTACATTCATTATTATTTGTGATTTTTGAGATTATTTTTTACCATGGTGTAAACAAAAAATCAATGGTATGGGGTTATTTTTTTTTTTAACTCCAAAGTTAATTAAAAAGATATCTGTGAAATCATTGGAGGTAGAACCATCCTGATTCCAACCTATTAATCAAAGATTTGAGAGTGAGGGTGTTGAACGTTTTTGCATTAAAGACAGGCACCACACCAAAGAAGGTATTTTAAAAATGCCCGATTTTTTAAAAACACCAATCTTAGTCTGTTTCTTTTAAAGAAAGTATGTATTTTAACAAAACCAGTAATACCACACTTAATTCTTAGCAGTACTACACCGTATCATATTAGAAAAAATCATGGACATTGGACTCATTTAGATAAAATCCCAGCTCTACCACTTTCTACAATGTTAATGTAATACTCATATATGCATTAATATATATTTGATTTAGGAAAATAAAATGCAAAGTGACCCTTTAAAATAATCTGGATTACAGAGTTTACTTAGGCTTTGCCTCCCTCTTTCTTGTTTTGCCATAGAGTGGATCACTGTTGTTTTTCTCAGTTCCCCGTATCATCACAATTTAAAATGAATTAGTCCAAAAGAGGCATCCCTTTCTCCAACTGCTTGAGATGTTATGTCTGGTGAATCTGTAGCTCTTTTGCACGACTTTAACTAAAAGGACCTTGGCAGATATATTCGTTCACCCTTGGCCTTGAAACTTATTTTGTTGGCACTATGGAGAAACTGAATAAAAATTCACTGGAAAAGGTCATGATCCATTTTGGCCATTTAAGTATGTGAGGATATGTTTATCTTTATAAAAATAAATCTGAAAGTAGAAAGGAAAAGTTACTAATAATACTACTATTTCAACCCAACTATTACAATTTTATGCTCTCTTCTGATCGTTTTCTGTAGGCATACTTTACATCATTATAATTTGAATATCGTTATTATATTGTATTATTTGAGTTTTTATGGCAACTTTCTGTCTCCTTGCTAAGATTCACCATAATTTACATAATGTAGCCAAATCATGGGGAGTATGGATTTTGGAGTAGCAAGAGATGGTTTTAAGAGTTAAATTTTAGAAAGCATTAGACACCTGCAAAAATTTGAACCATATCCTAAAGACAAGAGAAGGCATTAAAGGTTTAAGGGAAAGGACGAACAGGGAGAATCACATTTAATCCCCATTTAAAGTAAAATTATTTTTATTTTTTGTATAATGTCTTGCTTTTTGGAATGTGTGTATTTCATATACAAAAAAGTAGTTTCCGGATCTAGACTGCCATCTCTTTGAATCCCACCACCGCATCTGCCTGTCTTAGTTTTGTTTATTTAAGAGAGTCCATCAGTTTAACCTGCCTGGCTGACAGGTGGTGTCCCAAATCGAAACCATTTTTCCCCCCGAATAAAGCGTGCCCGTGTAGCTGGACAGATTTCATCCTCTGAAAATTCATCTGTAATCCCAATTTTCCTGAGGGGAGCAATTAAGGAAGATACATGAAATCTCCCCCACTCTCCATCCTGTCAGGTGCATCTCTTTTTTGATGGCCCCACCTCTGTCTAGACAACCCTGACAGTGTAGAAGTTTCCATCTCCTTTCCCTTTCCCTCTCCGTGTTCCCTCCCCTTCAGTTTTTCCCCCCTCCCAGGCGCTTCCTGCCTGGAAACAAAAGATTGGTCCCCAGTAGCCCACTCAGGGCGATTTTAGTTTTATGCTCACCATCTGATTGGCCTAGGTAAGGTGCAGAGCTTGGGTGACGTCATAGCAGAGAAGGGCTAGGGAGCGGTTGCCGAGCAGGGGCTCTACCGCGGGCGGGCAGCTGTGCCAGCTAACCGTCTGGGATCTCGCACTGGGGGCTGCAGCTTTCCCCGCCTAGAGCCAGTGTGCGGGGGCGGGAGAAGAGCCAGGAGGAGCGGGCTGGGCCCGGGGCTGCGGCTGCGGCCGCGGGGCTGCGGCTCCCCAGCCCCGCCAGCTGGAGCGCTCGGAGGTAGAGGAAAGGTCTTGACTGGGTGGCTGGATCCGTGGCAGGTAAATCCCGCGACTAACTGCACCCGGGCTAGCGCTGGGGAGGGGGTGGCTGTTGGATAATGCTTTAAGGCTTCTGGGCAGATGTTCTGCCTTTCCGGACCCTGCTCCATCCTGGTTGTGTCCCAGCCTCGAGTCTCCTACGTGGCTCCCCGTAGCCCTGAGACCAAGCGAGCAGTCTGCAAGATCCCGGTTTGCCGGACAAGTGGGTGTGTCAGGGCCGTTCCCGAAGGGCCGGGGCTCCTTCGCTCGGTCAAACCCTAGACTCGTTTACTGGGGCCTGAGCCACTTGAGGCAAAATCCGCCTTGAAAGCTACGTCAGCCTGTAAGTCTTCCCTTTCGCCCCCCCCGCCCCCCTACCCAACCCCAGTAGCTGTGACAGCAGTCCCCTAGAGAAGGGGAGGGGGTGTGGCCACGGTCTGGCCAAGTCCGCGGCAGAACCCGCACCCCCACCCGAGCAAACAGAAAAAGTGACGATTTTCTTAAACGGGTGCCTTCCCCTCTTTTATTTTTCTTTATCCCCCTCCCCTTTTTTTGGTGGGGGGGGATGGTAATGACAGGGAGACTCTTTTCTCCTGTGGGGACTGGAATGATGCAATAACGTCCCCAGAAAGCTCTGGGTCCCTGGATTGGCCCTGTCTTTGTCTGGGGAGCGGGGTCATTCGGTCCACTGCCTCTCCTTCTCCCCCGTTCCCATTAGCTCGCTGGGGGCATTGCCCTCAGTTTGTGAACTGGCTCTGGCAAGATTACTGCCGCACTTTTGGGTGAACTGAACATTTTAGATTCTTGCTCTGGCTGGTTTTCCTTCCCTAGGTGGTGGTTAAGGGGTGGGGTGGGGTGGGGGATGGTGGGAAGGGGGGTTCAAGCAAGGAGGGAGCTACAGGCCCCACTTGTTTTTTTTGGTCCCACCTTTCAGAATGCAATTCCAGATTCTAGGCTTGAGGGTTCTGGGCTGTTGGTCTGTAGAAGCAAAGGAGAGAAGGGTGAGTGCCTTGGCTTTGGGAAGCATGATGGGGGCGGTTGCAGTGCTATTTTTAAAAAACGGCTTTCAGCAGGGAAGCCTTTAGCCATGTTAGTCTTGCTCCCCCCATGGTTTTGCAGACTCAAATCCAGGCCAAGTGTATGGCTGTCTGAGGTATTGGAACAGAAGGAGGTCCATTCCTGTTGGTGACAACACCGTGGCCCTGTTCTGGGATGAGCAAGGTGTAAAGGTCAGTGCGGTTTTCACTGGGCCATTTGCAAAACTATAATGGGGCAAGATCTGTGATTTGGTACTTGAGACCTCCAATCAGGGGCAACTTTGGGCAAAGGGGCTTGATACGGTGATGAATAACAGGCAGAGGCTTGGAGAGAGAGCCGTTTGTAAACCTCTGTTTCTAGATACAAATTTCTATTTCCCAGCCCATGCAAGAAGCAAAATAGAAAGCGACTAGGAGGTAGGCTGGGCAAGAGCTGACAGCTGAGAATCCTGAGGTTAGAGAGACCTTAGGATGTCAAGGAGCTGACCCTGGAAGCCTCCAGACAGGCAAGTGGGCCTTGTAGGAGAGACCTGAGAGGAAAAGGAGCTTCACATGCAATAATATGGTTATAAGTTAGGGGACACAGGACCCTGGGGACATTCTGACTAGCTAACCATTCCCACAGGTTGCAGATTTTCCTGGTCAGAGGTAAATGATATATAGAGCAAACAAGTTTGGTGAGGTCTTGGGAGAGGGTATTTGGACATACCAGGCGAAGGAAATGAGAGTAAAAAGAACTGCAGGGATGGGGAGGTACTGACATCAGAGACTCTATTATGAGGTCAGAGACTAAGCTACTAAATTAAGATTAAAGAAGATGGCCAAGGCAAAAAAAAAAAAAAAAAAAAAAAAAATAGTCAGACCTACAGATCAGATGGAGTAGGCAAGAAGACAGGAACAAACTAGAGAGAGATAGAAGAAAAGTCGTGGTCTTACTAGGAACCCAAAAGCCCTGATTTCCCTGGTGAGATAGGAAAGCTTTGGTAGTTGAGGCAGCTGCAGCTCAGCCAAGAATTAGAAGGATGATTCTAGATATTTAAAATCAACAGCATTCCCACCCATGTAACCCACCTTCAGGAACCAGTAGCTTTAACCAAGAGAACAAGAAGAAACTCAATGAGCAGCAGCCTCAACAACTGACTCTTTCCTCCTGGGTAAGGAGAGGGGAGTGGGGAAGGACAGGACCCCAAAGAGGAGTGGGGGCGCTATCAATCTGGCCTAACAGGTAGGTTGACTGCTTTTACATAGGTGGGCTATGACCTGGTTTGAGACCCCTGCTTTAAAAAAAAAAAAAAAAAAAAAAAAAAAAGTCCTCCTTCTCAGGATCCCTGAGGATCCTGGGCGCTCAGGGAACTGTGGAAAACCTCTACTCCGGAAGGTAAATGCAGCAGTCTAGGCATCTGGGGCATAGTTTAACCCACCGCTGCTCGTCCCCCAGCCCCATCCCCATCCCTCCCCACCCCCGCCTGCCGGGGGCTAGGCGGTTCCCTCTGCAGGGCCTGGGGGGGACTTGTCTGCCAACTCGGCACTACGCAGCTTCTCCGGCAGGGGGCAGGAAAGGGCCTGCAGCGACGCGCAGGACCCGAGTCCTCCATTTCAGGTGTGATGCTTAAAGCTTCGGATCAACTAACAGCCACACATTTAAAATCTCATTTAGGGTTATCGGAGAACCAAATGAACCTCCGGGTCTGGCAGTTTCCATTTCTTCACAGATATGCGTCGCTTCCTACCGCGCTCCGTGGCTTTGGAAGGCATTTGAATTTACATACGCGGTGATAATTTGAATCACTAATACACACAGCCTAACCGGGAGTTTAATTGGAAATGTTAATCAATACAATAGATCTGTGTCTGATTTCCACATTCGGTCAATTATCTGCAGGTTAGGGCAATCTCTGTTAAACCCAGGGGATGCAATGAGGAGCAAACAGTGCAGCTACAGCTGGGTCTGAGTCTGGGAAACATAATGGGGAGATGGACCTTGAAAACTGGAAAGAGATTAACAATTTACTGGTGGGAAGAGGAAATCGTTAGAAAGGTGTGCTCACAGAGAGGCCTGATTGCTGAGATGGAACAGGATGGCCCTGGAACTCATATGGTGGAGAGGGAGGCCAGAGTTTTTCTTTGAGGTTGGAGGGGCCTGGATTTGGAAAGTGAAGTTTTTTAGGGGCCAAAGGACCAGGAACTGGTGTGGAATGAACCCTGGGAGTCAGAAGTGAAGTGTTCTGAAGGGCGAGGGCCTGGTCTGGGACCCCAAAACACACTGTGCCAGACAGTGACAGTCTAGGACCCCTGTTGTGTTTGGGGGTCCCAGACAATGTGTTTGCCCCTCTCTAGGCCTCAGTTTCCTTGTCTTTCAAATGATGAAGTTGGCACTAAGTGGTCTATAAAAGGTGGTCGTGACATTTGGGAAGTCGGTCCATTTATTCTTGTTAGTGAAGACAGGTCCACTAAAGTACATACCTCTTTCCCTGTCAGAAAAATGACCCCATATTTTTTGTATGCTCTCCAGTTTTGGGAAAAATAATACAAAACAAGCAACCCCACAACCACGTATATTTCATCTCTTTCAGCAGTGTGGCTTTACGTTTACTTCTAGTGAATATGGAACAGGAGGGAAAAGAGAAGTCCAAGTTAATCTGCTAGGGACCCTATAACCAAGCCCCTGCAAAGTTTTTGTGTGTGTGTGTGTGTGTGTGTGTGTGTGTGTGTGTGTGTGTGTAGGGGGGTGGTCTCACAGACCTGAGGAGATGGGTGGGTGGCATATAGTCACTAGTGGGCCTTACTCCCTAACCCAATCTCAAAACAAAGTCTTGGGATGAAGGTGAAGGAAGGGCCTGGCTTAGGGCATATATCCTTTGCCTTCATGTCCTTCTCCCCCATCTCCGTTTGAGCCCCAGGGACTTTGTGGAATTCAGTACCCAAAAAGAAACACTATCCTTAATCAGCACAACAGTGCCCTCTAGTGACCTTACTGGGGACAACTTTAACAGAGCTCCCCAGGCATCCCAGGGCCCAGCCTGGTCACCAGTGCCCTTGTGCAGCTGTTACTTCCTGTGGAGAAGGCTCTTAGTCCTTCAAACTAGGCTGACAGAGAAGCTCAGGTAGCCACTGTTTCCTGAAAGTCCTTCTCCTTGCAATATATGGAAGGGGCTTGGGGTTTACAGAGGGAGTCAGTGCCCCCAAGCTTCCTCCTCAGTGCTGTTTCCTTTGGGCCTGAAAAAGGCTCCAAACTTCCTTTCCTAGACATTTTCAGTGCTGAGCAAGACACTCGGCATGGGAAGCCTCTGTGGTAGAGTGGGTAGTTGTCCATTCTTCCACCTACTCCCACCACCAAGGTGGCAGCCCTAGTCCCCAGACAGGGATTCTGCCACGAAGTTGGAATGCAGCAAGGTGGCTGGGGTTGGAGTTGGGTTGGTGATGGGTATTGGGTACAAGAGGCTGAGCCATAGGTGCACAACAAGGCGGTACAGACATACAACAGGATACAGGCACACAATGCCCACAACACTATACAGACACACAGCATGGCATAGAGTATGACACAATACGAATGAGACACATCGCACACACACAAAGCATGGAGGAGATGCAATTCACATGCAACAGAGTACAGCCCCATAGCACTCACACAGTATATATGATCACATATACAACATGATATTAACAAGGCGCTGTACACATACACAATATGATGCAGACTCAATACATACATATCATGGTAGATATGACAGCACACATACCCAGACATGCAACATGGTACAGGGAACTGCACAGGTACACATCACTCAGCATGCACATGTGCTCACACAGGATATCTCCCCTGGTCCCACTTTCAAAACAACACACTGCAAGGCAGGTGAGAGGAGAGTTGCTCCCAGGTGGAATACTGTGTCCTGTCAGTTGATTCTGCAACTAACTCTAGCCGGGCAAATGGTGGAATCAAGGCAGGCCGTCATGGAGTTAAAAAGTGGTGCTACAACTGGGGCTAGGGAAAGGTGGAGGTAGGCTTCAGGAAAGCTCTTGATCTTGCTCGAAAACATGGAGGTTGTTGGTAGTACAGGTTGGGGGTGTCTCCTCCTCCTCTAACATCTTCTAGTACTCTTTCCCACCCCAGTGGGTGGATGCTGCCTCTGCTGTCTGCCGTCATCCCCAGGGATGGGCAGCGGGCTTCTTGAGGCCATTCTTCCCATGCCCTCCTTGAGCCCCACCCCTCTGTGGAGTTTTGGCAGCTCGCACTCCTCTCCTCCTCGCCCCACCCTCTTGCAGGGTAAGATCTTGCAGGGTGAGCTCACGCAGTGAGGGAGGGGGCGAGTACACCATTCAGTGGCGCAGTGGGTGGGATTTGGAAAGGCTGCTTGGAGTGTGCATGTGGGAAGCACACATGGAATGCCAGGGATGCTGGGGGACAGACATGCTTTGGAGTCTTACCCAAGAGCAAGAGGCAGACCCAGAGCATAGCTTGGACTTTTTATTCCAGAAGGGGGAATTTTAGATTATGGGGCTTTTCTTGGCTCCCTAAGGCTTCAATTTTGCAAACTTCTTGTTTAGATATCCATCTAGCCATCTCTTTGGATTAGGATCCTGTTCATTCTGATCTCTAATAAATAGGTGCTTGCCTGAATCATGCCTTCTTGAGAATTAGCATGTAGTTACTGCTTTTCTTTGAGGACAAACACCATTGGGAGAAGGGGGAAGGAAAGCAGAGGGTGATGGATTGCAGAACTTGGGGTCCTACAAAGAAAGAGAAGATCAGCTTTTCCCTTGAGAGGCTCAAAGGATTGTAAGAAAAGGCAGAACAGGAGGGGCCAAAGAGGCTGTCTCCTTCATGGCTAGACATGGAAACCTCTTTTGGAAAAATAGAGTAAATTATCACCAAACAACAACAGTAAACAGTATATATTCACCCTAAGAAACCTGGGGAAGATTGTCAAGACTTACCTGGTAGAGATAGAAGGTAGAGGGGAGCTCCAATTAGGATCAGAGGCTGTGGCCTTCAGCACCTGCGAGGTGGTAGCAAATTAGAAGACCTCAGAATGCTGTTGCCTGGGAGACAGACATTTTTTCCCCTTCTCCAGTGAAAGAGGTTAGTGAAAAGTGGAATGGAAATGGAGGTGGAGATGCAGTGCCACAACATCAGGAAACTCATATTCACACAGCCAACCTGCATTGGCCAGTGTCTCTCAGTTTCCTTTTGTCCACTGGACTCTGTCACCTCCTGTGATTATACACATTGCTCCATAATTATGCAAACTATATAAATATCTCAAATCTGTCTTATTTGATTTCGTTTTCCCAACACTTCCCCAAGGCAACTAAGGCAGGTCTTTTCACTTGATAGCAAGCAGGCCCAGAATGATGAGGTGGATAACAGCAGTTCTCAACTTGTTACTCCCATCTCCTGACTCCCACTTCTATGCCCTTTCTGGAATCCTATGTACAATGCTTTAGTACACTTCTTAGCTCTCTGATTTTCTAGCTTTCTTGAGGGATTTTTGAAATTCACCAGAGTAATTGAGAGAGAGAGAAAGAGAGAGAGAGAGTGAGTGTATGTGTGTGTGTTTGTATTTGTGTGCGTATGATGATGTTTGGTGGGGGTTGGATGAGGGAACAGTAGCAGGTGGGGAAAGAGGTTCCCTCTCCCCCACAATGCTTTTCTCGGCAGGTTTCCCCCAAGAAAGAGCAGCTGAGTCATTGCATCTTGTGGCAGCTGGTGTGTCCAGCACTGAGTCCGTAGGAGCTGAAGTCAGCCTGGGCCCTTCTCATGGGCAGTGCCCACCTGTGCTGAAGTCCTGCAGCAGTGGCATTGTCAGGTGAGTAATGGAGTCCATTGCAGGGAGTTAGTGATCTCCAAATACAGGCAAATGTTGCCTTGCCACCAGATCTCCCAATATCAAAGACTCTGCCTGGACCTCATGAGCTAGGCCTCAGGGCATGACCCCTACATTCTGGGGAATTTTGCCTAGTACAGCTGCCTTTAGTCTCTTGCCTCCCACCCCATCTGTAATATGGGAATGACAGCCTTGACCTACATTTTGGGGTGAGGAGGAGAAATAATGTAACAATCATTGCCAAGTCCTTTGCAGATGTCAAGCAGCATCTAAGAGCTTCAGTGTAACACAGACATGCTTCCCATCAAGCTGTCATTTCCTTTTCCCTTCTTTCCTGGTGCCTGGGTGGCTTTTTAGCCACATGCTGCAAATTTGCCAATTAGTTGCTGTGATTTCTCCTGCCCCATAACCTTAATTTGACGTTCCTACTTGAAGTGTACCCCCACCCCTTCCATCCCTGCTTCTAGGACTGTCAGGCTTGGCTTAAACCTTCCTGAACCTTCTCTCTGCTTTCCCACAAAACCAGGATACGCTGCCTCTAGCAGGTCTCCAACAACACTTGAGTCTGTAGCGTGCAGTGTAGCACTTGCTGTCCTTCTGCCTTAAGTAATTCTTGCATGGTTTCTGGAGTATTCCTCTTACCAGGAAAACTAGACTGTAAGCTCTTCAAGGGCAGGGACTAGATCTTACAGATCTCTGGTCTCCCTTAAAAGGGCTCAGCAGTTCCCCAGCAGCTTTGCAAGTTGGGCCTCTCTCTCTTCCTCTGCACTTCTTTCAGGTTTCATGGCCTGCCTCTCCGATCATTTCTCTGTCTCTTTGTCTGCCTTTCAGGCAGGGATCATAACTTCTTCTGTCAGCTTCTCCATCTGGTGTTCTGTTGCTATTCCCTGCAGTCCAGCTACCTGCTTGTAGCTTGCTGTCCCTTCGTCTGGTCTTCTGTCTGTCTGTCAGCTGCTTAGGCATCTCTCCTACTACCCAAGTCAAAAAACAACCAACCAAATGTTTTAATAAACCAACCAAAAAAAACGAACTAAACAAAAATCAAGCAAGGAATAAACAATGTAGTTCCCTTTCACACTGAGCATACATTGGACCTACAGACAAGGTAAAACTCCACCTCAGTGGCAGGTGTTTCTGCGATGCCCTCTTATGAAAGGGAAGCTCCAGAGTTTCAGCCATGGAATTGAAGGTATGAAATTACAGCCTTGTTGATACCGACGCATTCAACTTTCTAGCGATGTTCTGGTAGGGGATCCTCTATAGACCTTGATGGACAGAAGGTAACTAGAACTGACTAAAATGAGAAGCCCCTGGATCGCTGTTTGGTGTTCTGTGACAGATGCAATAATAACATGTATTTATTGTCTAATCTTGCCAGCTCTGTGCTAGGCACATACCAATTTGCTCCTATGGTAATCTTGCAAGGTAGGTATTTTTTTAAAATAGTTATTGCTGTTTCTGACTATACAAGTGATACTAGCTCAAGTTAGATATTATCATCATCATTATTTTACCAAGGAGGAGATAGAGGCTGAGAGAAGCTAAGGAACTTGCCTATAACTGGAGACATGCTATGGCTTTGGGAAGAAAGAGACTTTCTGGAGAGAGTTTCCCAGCATCCCATGCAAGTTATTTTGGTATCTTTAGTTCACGTGCACACACATGCATATTCTCATAAGCACATCCATGTACTCTTGTACATTCACACAGTCACATTATCCCCTGGGCTCGCTCACTCTTCATACTGGAGTCATTCAAAGTGGTGATTACTCTTACCCCCTCACTCTTACACACAATCATATTTACATACATGCTACATTCAGGTACATTCACACTGCCACAAACCAATATTCGCATATTCACATTTTCATATTGATGCACACAATACACTTACCATATACCCGACCTTCATGTTTATAGCCACTCGCACCTTTATGCTATTAATATTACAGTCTCACACACAGTCATACACTTTCACACTTACTCACATTCACACAGAGGATACAATCACCCTTGCCTGCTCAAATTCCTATATAGTCATACATACTCTGTACACAAATAATACATTGACTTCCCCCTGCACACACTCCATTTCTTACACTCACAGCCATGCATATACTCAATTTCATATACTCCAGTATACTTGCACTGATGTCATCACTGTTTCTTCCTCAGAGTCACAAACCCATCACAGGGACACAAATGTACATGCATGCTCATATATGTTCATATTTGCTCATACCATAAGCACCATCTTACCCACTTGCACTTTTACACTTAGACTACACACTCTTGCATTCATATACACAGAGCTAAAACAATCTCCCTATCCCTGACACATTTACACAGAATCATATTCATACATAGAAACACATATTTTGACAAACACATTCACACTCACACACTTTCTTCACACTGAGACATCATCACACTCTATACCAAACTTGCAGGCACACACTCTAAAATATAACCACACACACATATTTTTATAAACTCAGCTATTTTTACAGACAACCATCACTACCCTCTCAAACTCAAACACAATCATTTACACACACAGGTATATTCACATTGAATGACACATACATATGGTCATTCATATTCAGTACTCATACAAATTCACATAAACGTACATACTGCACATGTACTTATACTCTCACATATCCCTCGCTCCCATTCACAACTGCACACTCAAAATTATACATGCCCTTAGTCCCATGGACACACAAGCATACTCCTCCACATTTGTGTACATGAACATGTATACCTTCTGACATACCATCTCCCACTCATACATCACACATTTTCACACTGGCACAGTCAGACTTGCCACACACTCACATTCTTATACATTCCCACTCTTCTACTCTCATACTGACATGCCCTCTCTCACATTGCTACATACATTCACACCAGTGCACATATAATGCCATGCAAAGTCACTGATGGGCATTCACACTAGCACATACCACACTGATATACACAATTCACATTGCAATAGTCACTTGACTGTGCCTCACACAGGCAATTACTTATACCACATATGGCAACATAGACTCACACTCACCATGCCACATTCTCACGTTAATACACTTATATGAACACACCTGTTCAGGAAGTCACACTCCTGCAATCCACCATATACTCTTACTCAGATTCTCACATGGACACATTGACACTGAGCTACCACTGAGATAATCACATTGACCCACATCTATTCACACTGGTTCACACATAGTGATAGTAACCCACACTCTCACTCATCCATACTTTCCCAAACTCTTTTGTAAATTAATTAATTTTTTTATTATACTTTAAGTTCAGGGGTACATGTGCAGATCTTGTAGGATTGTTACATAGGTATATACATGCCATGGTGGTTTGCTGCCTCCATCCCCCTGTCATCTACATCTGGCATTTCTGCTAATCTTATCCCTCCCCAATCTCCCCACCCACTGCTATCCCTCCCCTAGCCCCCCATCACCCAACTGACCCCAGTGTGTGATGCTCCCCTACCTGTGTCCACATGTTCTCATTGTTCAACACCAGCCTATGAGTAAGAACATGTGGTGTTTGATTTTCTGTTCTTGTGTCGGTTTGCTGAGAATGATGATTTCCAGGTTCGTCCATGTACCCACAAAGGACATGAACTCATCCTTTTTTATGGCTGCATAGTATTCCATGGCATATATGTGCTGCATTTTCTTTATCCAGTCTATCCTCGATGGGCATTTGGGTTGGTTCCAGGTCTTTGCTATTGTAAACAGTGCCACGATGAACATACATGTGCATGTGTCTTTATAATAGAATGATTTATAATCCTTTGGGTATACACCAGTAATGGGATTGCTGGGTTAAATGGAATTTCTATTTCTAGATCCTTGAGGAATTGCCACACTGTCTTCCACAATGGTTGAACAGTGTAAAAGTGTTCCTATTTCTCCACATCCTCTCCGGCATCTGTTGTCTCCAGATTTTTTAATGATTGCCATTGCCATTCTAACTGGCATGAGGTGGTATCTCAATGTGGTTTTGATTTGCATTTCTCTAGTGACCAGTAATGATGAGCATTTTTTCATATGTTTGTTGGCCACATAAATGTCTTCTTTTGAAAAGTGCCTGTTCATATCCTTTACCCACTTTTTGATGGGGTTACTTTCCCAAAGTCTTAAACATCCCGCCTCATGCCAGTAGCCCTGCATTTATATACTTTCTCATACACACACACACACACACACACACACACACACACACACACACA
The DNA here is from genome assembly GCF_009761245.1 of Sapajus apella. Classification (NCBI taxonomy): domain Eukaryota; kingdom Metazoa; phylum Chordata; class Mammalia; order Primates; family Cebidae; genus Sapajus; species Sapajus apella. The sequence continues at coordinate 4,427,452 of NW_022437013.1, read as the reverse complement.
CACACACACTGGGCTACATCTAATTGAAAGCAATAGTTTATATTCATAGTTGTCCCTGTCTTTTTTCTTTGTTTGCCACTAGTGCTCTCCTCACCCCTGCTGAAAGGTTATATTGGCAACCAATTGCCGAAGGAAAAATGTTAGTCTTATCCAGGAAGTCAACAAGAAATAAATCTGTTAAGAGCAGAAAGGAGTAGAATTTATGTCTAGGATTAAAAAGAAAAGGCTCAAACCCACAGATCAAGTTTTTTTGTTTGTTTGTTTTGTTTGTTTTTTATCCTTTCCATATACTTTTTTTCTTTTTACAGAGGTCATCTCTAATGCAGCTTTAGCCAGTCCTGTGCAACACAGGTTGGAGTTTAGATACTGTGTTTATGCTACCTCATTTCTCTTCTGTGGTGAAAGGAAGGTGAAGGATGTGTTTCTTTATGGGCTCTTAATGGTTTCATACACAAAAGTGCATGTCTCTGGTTTTATATTTATGATCTGGAATTGCCTGCTGTTACACACATGGAAAGGGCAGGCCTGCTTCCACCTCTAATCCAGCCAGGTATGCTTAATACCCTGTTAACCCTGGAAAATGGCACTCAAGGAAAGGAAAGAGAAGGGTAATGAACTAGCTGGATGATAAGGTAAATTTGTACTGTAAGTGTTCATGTGCGATAGTAGACCCCACTGAAATTTCAACAGCTGTTACTAACAAGTTGCCAGAGGAGATTTTTCAGTAGGCGTGGATAAAGACAAGCTGAAGGAAGTTTCTTGCACTTCAGAAAGACTGTAGGTTTCCCTGCAAGTGGATAGAAAGAAATAAAAACCCAGGAGTGAACTAATGGATCAGGAGCCTAGTGCAAGAGTGGTGTGCCACCAGAGATTTAAAAACACAAGATCACCTTGTAGGAGTATCCCTAGTACATGGCTTTTCCTGCTGGAGTTTCGCTGGAGCAAAAAAGTGAGTGCAGAATATGCCCAAGCTGCCATTTGGTACAGGTTCTAGCATGTCTTAGGGAAGAGCCTATTCTCTGGAAAATAACCCAACTCCTGCCACTAGATTGAGAACTTCTTTGATAGCAAAAACTATATTATCTTACTTATTTTGGATTTTTGATGCCTTGCAGAATTCTAGGTCCAGAAAAGCTACTTTTAAGACCCAATTAAGAAACTAAAAGGGATACCTGAGCAGCAACATGTTATCAGTACAGACTCAGTGTCTCTCTTCTTCTCTTCCTCAATCCCAGAATTGCAGTGACATTACCAGCTCAGATTGAGGATTGTTTGTGGGCCCCACATAGTGTTAGGCCCAGAGATTCAAATGGGTGAAAGACACATCTATATCCCCCTAAGATACTTTCAATTGTGTGGGAAAGATCAAGTTGCCATGAAACCAGTAGTATGAGGCAACAGTCTGGAAGCTTGGGGGTGGAGCGATCTTTATCATGAAATCCAGTGGTCTGTAGGCTCCAAAGAACTTGACAGTTCACAAGTAGCTGGGGGCAGCAGTCAGAATTTAGAGAAGTCACTTCCCAAAGTAAACTTCCTTATAGATAGCTTGCTCAGCACAGGGCTGTGCCATATTCCCAGAAGATTGTAAAACAGAGTACTCTGTTACTGGGCCTAAAGTAGAGTAGTAAGAGTGATCTGCAGATCTTAGTGGGAATATTGCACTTAATTAAGATCTAACCACCACCTCCTCCAAGATACAGCTTAAGATGGGGGTTCCCAACCCCTGGGCTGCAGACCAGTACTGGCCTGCAGTCTGTTAGAAACTGGGCAGCAGGAGGTGAGTGGTAGGTGAGCAAGCATTACTTCCTGAGCTCCGCCTCCTGTCAGATCAGCAGCAGCATTAGATGCTTATAGGAGCATTAACCCTATTGTGAATTGCACATGCAAGGGAACTAGGTTGTGCACTCCTTATGAGAATCTAATGCCTGACGAGCTGAGGTGGAACAGTCTCGTTCCAAAACCACCCCATTGTCTCATGTCCATGGAAAAATTGTCTTCCACAAAACCAGTACCTGGTACCAAAAAAGGTCGAGGACTGCTGGCTTAAGGGAAACAGCTGGGCAATTTTACATTGGAAAATTTTGGCCATTACATCAAAATTCACCAAAGGCAATTTATATAATTTACTGTACTGGCTGAATATTAGAAAGTAAAAAATGTACCTGTCAAAACGTGCTTGAATTCAGTGAGAAGCACTGAGAAAACCTACTCCTTTGCATTTATATGATATTTTATACTTTTCAAAATGTTTAATAGCCCATTCTTCCATTTCAATAGAGATGTGAGGAGCACCAGCTTTGGTATCAGGCAGACCAGCATTTGAATCCCAGTTTGGACACTTCCTAGCTGTGTTTGAGAAATTATCCCCATTGTTTCTCAGGTCTTTTGGCTAAGATCAAGTAAAGAGAAATTGCTTATGCTCCTTAAGCCTCAGTGTCCTCACATGTAAAATGGGAGTAACATTAATGTCATCTACCTCATGGAGTTGTTAAGAGGTTGAAATGAGACAGTACATGAAAATGTTTAACAAAATGTCTGGCTTATAGTAAATGTTTAACACAGGATAGAGCTTATTTTTATCATAGCCCTTTGAGGTAGGTACCTTCAAAGGGACAGATCCTTGACATAACAGAGAAACAGTGTGGTTCTTTGCAGCCAAAGACTGATTTTCACAGGACTTGCTGCCTGTTTTCCTTTGAGTCTTTATTTCTGGCTGGCCACAAGCTAGGTGTCAGTGCTCATACCCACTCAAAACGATGAGTGAAAAATAGGATTAGTCCACAGAGAGTTTCGTCAATTCCTGTGTCTCTTTAGGACATGCTTTTCTTGGAGCAGTGTTTCCTCTTTATTTAGCTATCCCCTCTAGTCCTACTTCCCCTCTTGAAATCAGTAATGCAGGTGGAACCAGCAATTTGTTCTCTTATCATAGGCCTTCTTCTGCCCTTGATTCTGATTGTTGAAATGTTGCTTTGTGGGTGGAAGTTCTGCTTATTTTCAGGCTTTGGTCCCAACACCACAGTGGAAGCACAATTTACTTACTCAAAAGCCCTAAGAACATTCATGTTCATGCAAAAGCTGTGAATAACTGTAAAATTTAATATGAAACTTCGTGTGACTTATGACTTAAGAAACAGAAATAAGAGCATGGACATTGATGTCACATAGACATGGGATGCTATAATCTTACTATTACATTTACTAGTTCTGTGACCTTGGTCAAGTGACTTAATGAGTGTGCTTCTTCATATGTAGAATGGAAATATTGTAATAATAACATCTCATAGTGTTATGCAAGTTATGTGAACTTGTACATAAGTAACCTTTAGCAGAGTACCTGGGCCATAAGATTTCAGCAAATGATAGAGATTTTCTTTATGGCTTGTGAAATCTGTGGCAATAAACTGTAAACATCTATTTGTAGAATGTCTTAAATTACTTCAAAGCAGTTCCCAAATGTGGATCATGTGATCCTCACAATCTACTGGTGAGGTGATCATCTTTTCTAGGTGAAGAAATAGCTTAAGAGGGGCAAAGAGATGCACTCAATGTCATGCAGCTCATGGGTGGCAGTGCTAGGCTGAGAAGGCACCAGTCCAGATTGAATATTTGCACCTTCACTTGGAAAGGCTTTTGGGGGCTTAAGTTAGCAAACAAGAGCGATTTGAACTGAGCATAATCCTTCTTGTGACAAAAATATCTAAATGTGAGTTACAGTTTATCTAACATAGGTGTTTCTCTTTGTATCTTGTGCAATGCCCAGAATGTTTCAAGAGTGAAGCAAATGTAACGTCATAGCAGTACCTTTCCAAACATAGCTGCATCACTACTGAGTACCATTCACCACCAAGAGGAAAATCTTGAGGTATAAATACTGAGTGGTTCTGCTCTTGCTGCTCCAGTAACACTAAATGTTCAGAGTCTGGAAATTCTTAAAACATATGGAAAAACTTTAACAGACCTGTGGTGCCACTTGGCCATTTTTCTGACATGAGAATTACAAGACATCAAGTTTAGTAAACTTTAGGGAGAGGACGGGAGGACAGAAAGATAGAATTACTTTTGGCCTCTCTGTAACATTTTTGTCATAGCCAAACATTCATCTTGAATCACTCCTCTCTTGGTTTCTGTGACAACATATCAGTTGTCCCACCTCTTTGACCATCTTTCTCAGGGCTCATTAGTCATTCTTCCTCTTCCAACCGCTAGATGTTCATGTTCCACAGAGATCTGGTCTGATCCTCTTTCTCATTCTGTAGTCTTCCTGAGCAATTGTGCATATTCCCATGCTGATAGCCTCCAAACTAATATCTTCATCCCACATGTCCAGCTCTCCATTGAACAATTTCATAATACTAAACGAACGTGTTAGAACCACTGCTACAATTGTATTTGTCTTAATAGTGCTCTATTGTGAGGAATAGATATAACTAGAGATACAGTTTTTCCACCACATGTGAGTTGATGTTTTCAGTTTTTTTAAATTACTTGCTATGTAGTTTATACTTCTCAAAGATAGATGCTTAGATATTGCTTCCCACTAGATAGTGCTAGTTAAATTCTCACTGATATTTCTATTGGGTCATTGGTTTTATCCTCTCATCTTTGCATATTGTAGTCTTCGTAGAATTATTATGTTTGCTGTTAGTCTAGATAAAAATTTAGATGAATTTTATAGAAAACTCGTTGGAATTCACTCAGGGTGGCTGGCAAAATATTAGGGAAGTATTAGGGAAGGATAGAAGGTTATGGTCTCAAACCTTTTGGAAGGCTGAAAGGTTTTATTGGAACGGGGTGAAGGCAGCCAGTTCATTACGTTAGCATAGGGTAAAATATGGGGAAAATGAAAGCTTCCCCAGTGAAGTCTGTTTACCCCACATTCCTTTGTCTTTACTCAAATTTGTTTGTTCATGTAAACTTTGTGCTGGATGGCCCTCTTGGGGAAGTCAAAGGGGAATTACCCATTAATGGTGTTTACTCTGGGCCCCTGGAACCTAAAGCTTTTATCATTGGTAAGACCCCTATTTTAACCATGTTAATTATCCACAGGCATGTTGACTTAGAACCTCTGTTGTTAAATCTACCCTGAATAAATGTGAGCAGTTACAGGGAGTGAGGGTTGGTTAGCTGCAGTCATCTTCTGAAAGCAGCCAACGACCATCCCTAGCCCACTCAGACTAGTGTGTGCGAGTGTATTCATTCATCTGTTATTGAGTCAGGGTCTGCAGGACAGACCTCTGCAGGTGGTGAGAGACATCTCAGGTGGTGACTCCGACATGATTGAGGTCTCAGGTTGTGACCCCAACGTGATACTTGTCACAACTTATTATAAGTGCTGTTGTATTGGCCAAAAATATTAGAATAATTTGTTCTTATTCTCTTTAGAGTGCAATTATTACAAGTGGTCTAATGGTTGCTAATACAAGGGTGTTCCAACATATTCATATTTGTATCAGCACACTAACTTCAATAGTTGTTTTTCACCCCCATTCTAAGGTATTTGGTTATTTTCATTTCACAAATATGAAAAACGAGGCATAGTTCTATTTGGAATCCCAAATGTGAACTAAAGCCTACAAAAACCGCTAGGCCTCCCATACTCCTCTGGGCCTCTTGACATATAAATATATTTCTACCCTGATTTCCATTTGGGGTCCTGAGAACAGTTAATCATGTCAAGCCTAGCATCTCTACCATTTTTAGCCAATGTCCACTCTAGAGACCTCTCTTGACATCTCTCTTCTCATGTCTTCCAATTCCCATGCTGCATGTGCTTCCTCTTTTCTGACCAATTACCTTAGTGTTGTCAGTTTTCAAAATGATTTCCATGTTGCTACCTGTAACATCTGACTCCATAGGAAAAACCTTTCCCAAGTCTTCAACCTTAGATATCTGCTACATTGTCATCTGAGTAATAGTCCTGAAATTCAAAGTTAATCATGCTGTCTCACTACTTGAAATCTCTTCATATACACAAGAGGAGTCCAACCCTTGTAGAAAGGCATATTAAACTCTTCTTAATTTGTCTCTATGGATCTTATTTTTTCCATTCCTCTTTTTTGTCCCTGATTTCCTTAATATACCTTGTTGCTTGACCTGAAAAATGGCGTGATTAATTGTTCTTCCTAATTCAACTCAAGTGTACTTCCCCTGTGAAGCCTCCTCCTTCAGGCTGTTGGGAGTCTCTCTGTCTGTCCTCCCATAGCAACCTTTTCTCATCTTTGCACTGAGATATCATGGCTGATGTCTATTACATTTTAAGTCTCTTGAAGGGCAGGAGCAACTTTGTTCATCTCTCACCCTAGAACCTGGTGAACTCCTACTTTCTTTTAATACCCTGCTCAAGTACCAAGCATTAGCTACCCTTCTTCCACAGTCCTTTCAAAGTATCCAATGCCTACATTTGCACATAATAAATACTATGTAAATGATGAATAAATTTATGAAGGTTTAATGATTTTCTCAGGACCACAGAAAAATCCAGAAGTAGAGCTAGGATTAGTCATTCTTCCTGTCAGAAACAATTATTTGGGGTTTATAAAAAACCTAAATAAAAATCAACCCCCCAAATTAAGTCTGCCTAACAAGATGAAAGTTAGTTCTTAAATGTAACATGGAAGGTAGGTTTCTTTTTCCGAGTGTTATGTGCCTAATAAATTTCCCCAAAGAGATCTCTTCTGTTTATATATGGATACAGTTCTAAAAATCCTTTTAAGCCTTACACATATTATTTTCTTCCAGAGTTTTGAGATCTATTCTTTTACTTATAGAGTACCAATACCATTCAGTCCAGCAGAAACAGGGGCCCAAGGCTAAGAAACCTAATCTAGCATGCTTGAAGTATTCATTGGTTGAAATATACTGTTGAATAATAATACTTTACACCAACCTAGTGCTTCCTACCTTTCAAATCCTATTGAATTCCTGCTCATCCTTCCATACCCTGCTCAAGTGCTATATCCTCTGACCCCTCTGGGAATATTAGCTATCCTTCCTGCTCTGTCCCTTCAAAGCATCTTGTGCCTACCTAGATTGTATCACACTGTATTCTTATTGTATATATGCATGTCTGCCTTCCTCACTAGACTAGAAGCTCTTTGAAGATACAGATTTGTCTTTATTCATCTCTCTTTATAAGCTCCATATACCTGACATAATACCTGGTACATATGAATGTTGGTGATTGGGGGATGTAAGGCCAGGCAGCTGTGTTCCCTGGAACAATGTCAAACACATTCCTTGTGCGTGGTAGTATAATTTCTAATACAGAAATAAGGTGAAGAGAGTCTTGCCGTCTTCTGAAGTGCTATAGCTCCTCTTTTTAAAATTTTACTTCTCATTTTGCAACGTACTTATCCTTACTTGTTTTGTAGTTCTGTTTTTGTCTGTATTGACATACATTTTACATATAATGTGTGGCCAGGAATGAAACTCACTACTGGAGCCTATAAACTCATTCAGAGCTAGGCACTTATTTATCTGCTTATACCCATTACTTAGTATGATGCCTAGCACATAGGCACTGGTAAATATTTGTGGTTTGAGTAAGTGAATTCTTGCACAGATGGGTTATTTGAGGGACCTCAATAATATGTTCTTGGAGTTACTATCTGACACCTCAGAGTGATGCCTCTCTGCTTGGGGCTCAGGATGTTTTGAAACGAAAGTCAACCAGAAATCAACAAGGAGAAAGTATTAGTTAGTATATTTTCCTGTAAAAAGGAATGTTGGGCTGACATAAGATCTTTTCTTTTCCTCTCATTATGAAGCTGTGTGACCTATAGACCTTTATTATTAAGCTGTGCAGAAGAGTATAGGGCATGCCTAGGTGATCTACTGAAGACCACGAAACCAGCTGGTGATTGACTGGCATAATTGGGAGTGCTATGACATAGGGGTTTTATCAGACTCAATCTTGAAGAATAAAGAACACTCTAAGATGGGCATCATTTCATACAGAGGTATATACATTTATTATGAACACCTGAGTTTCCTCCCCTTTCTCTCTGCCCAGTGCTTTTGTCAGAATGTACTCTAGGCTACAGTATAGGCTTCACAGGAATGACTCAAGAACTACTGACCAATTTACCCTCAGGCCTGCTGATTTCAGCTCCTTGCACCAAGCCCCGATCTATTTTATATGCAGTTTTCCTCCCAAAATACCCTATCTTCCTTCCTTTGTGGTGAGGGCTGGTCCCTGTGATCTCAGCTTGGGGGCTTCCCAGGTCCACAGAAAGACTTAGGCACATAGCAGTCTTTGCTTTGTATGTGTATGAACACTAGAGAAGTAAAGCTGATCTTGTGCTGGGGTAGACACCTATTCTAGCATGAACTAATGATGAGCCATATATTCTATAGGTGGGCAGCAACAGCTGCAACCAGGTAGTAAAGTAATAAACATTCAGCCACTTGCAAATTATGAGCTTGTGTAAGCTGTGCACAGAAAGGCCATGGGAAAATCAACATACTCAATCATGAGTTTGTCCTTCAGATCAGGCTTTTAATTTCTAAAGAGACTACTTTGGGTGTATTATCATCTTTTTTTTCAAATTCTCATGTAAGTTTTCTGTAATGCAAAACATTTGTCTCGTGGGCTCAAAGATGGGGAATCCTACAAGTAAGGCCCTTGTCAGTTGAACGTTTATCCCCTACCATTGTGAAGTAGAATAGATAGACTTCCATTCTTCCTTCAGTATTTTAGGAAAGCCTGCTTTTAATAGATGTTATTTTCTCTTCATAAACATAGCTCTCAAATGTTGAAATGCATGCTCAACTCTTTTAAAATATGGGCATGTAAACTTAGGTCAAGAGGCAAAAACTTGAGGAAGAGTTGCTGCATTTTACACCAGTTCAAATTCTTTAACTTCCAGTTCTAGCACGAAGTCACGTTTTTGGTGAACTGAATTTGCTAAATTGATATGAGTTCCTAGTTTAGAAATAATAACAAATCTCCATTGCCCCAGGTAGCTCTTCTCTTCAGATGTGAAATGGGCACCTTCCCTGTAGAAAGCTGACTTGGGTATAGGGAAATTGGGAATAGAGCAAGAACCTAAGATGATGAGCCATGACACACAGGTTGAAAAGCAACATTCAGGAACCTCTATGGTATGCAGAAATCTCTAGGAAATTCAGGAATTGAATTTTGGAGCTTAATTTGAGGGCATTTGTTGATATTTCACTGGTGTGGATCAATGAAGGGTGTAATCGTTATCCATGCATAGTAACAGACAGTGGTGAGACCTCTGCAGACTCAAGACATTAGTTTGCCATATCCTGCTTGCTTGGGATGTTAGTCTGTATCTAAGTTGTTCCATCTAAATACTTCCAATGATTTTATGTTCTTGGAGAACTAGGAAATGTTTTCTTATTAGGTTTTGCTTCCTTTTTCTTTTTATTCCACCAATTTCTTTGAGGCATCTTTTAGGGTAATTACTTTTGGTTTTTTAATGCTTGAAATATTTCTACCTCTATTCTTTACGGATCTTATTTTCTCTTTTTGGAAGCATCATTATTGGAAATAGAAAGCTGAAACCTATAATAATGCATCAGCTTCCTCATATAAGTACATGTCAGATAATCATTAGCATTTTCTGGGCATTAGCTCACGCAGCATATACAATGAATAATAAAGTATGGCGCTGCATATGTGTAGGAGCTTAAGAAGTCATTCTAAAAAGAACTATATTTTAAAAAAGAAAAAGAATGATTTGTTCCTTCTATGCAGTATATGGAGTCTGGATGCTGGACTACACCTATTAACTTCCTTATTTGCAACCTGTCCATGAAATCTGCAGCTATAATATGGTGGCTTCTTGGACTCAATTAGTGTCAAGTTCCTGCTGAAAACAATGGAAGTCACTCAAAAAATATTAGCAAAAAACAACATTACAGCAGAACTGACCTCATTTGCTTGTTTGTATGAGAGAGAACATGAATGTATGCTGTGTGAGTGTACTTGTATGTATGTCAGCGTGAACTATCTCTTACATGATCTAAGATTGAAACTAGGCAGCTGTAAAAAGAGCTAGTGCCTCTCTAGCTAGTCTGGCTACTTTTGCAGATCTCCTGCCTAACAAGTAGCTCAGCTCCTTCTGATCAAATGATCTTAGAATTGGCTTCCCTCCATTACACACTGTAATGGTATCTCCCTAGTGAGGCTCTCTGAAACAGCACACCCCTGTCTCTGATAGCAAAGTTCCCTTCGTGAGTGCCCCAGAAGAGGCAAGCTCCAAAACCAGGCCATCTAAGAATTGGTACAACTGGTCAACGAAACCTGTTGGAGTTTTGTCAGTAAATTACCTAGCCTTGTGTGAATGGGAAAAGCCATTTGAAATAAGTAAGTACCAGCATGAAGTGGGTTGAAATGAAAAGGGTAGACCAGTTGTATTAATATTTTAGGAGGATAAAGATGTATATATGAAGAGTCTGTGTGCATTTGTGGATTTACTTGGATATGCATTGTATTGATGTACTGGGAAGGGAATTGACCAGTTCGGGAGCTGAGGGATTGGATACTGTTCTCAGTTTTTTCACTTGTGACCTTTGGCAAGTACTTAAACTCAATGCTCGTAAATTCCTCATCTAAGAAATGGAGATGATACTTTGTTCTTCACAGCACTGATGTCAGGTTCAAAGAAGAGCAAGACATGGAAGCTCTTTGGACATTACAAAGTCATATGTTTTAAAATGAGGTGTTGGTAATCAGATGGAAGCTGACTTTGAAATAATGCCCAACTACTTGGCAGTTAGACTAGTGCTGATATTTCCAAATATGCTTTCTTGTCTCTGACCTGTTACAATTAGGTCTATAGGCTTATGCAACTTTATGAAAAACTTATAGCTGTAACAAATACATAGAATGTATAGAGTTCCATTTTGTTACTTCATACATGTATTTAATGTCTATTGGGAACAAGAGATTGTATTAGTAGTATATAAGTGTATATTTATGACTGAGGGGCTCTTACCCTCAAGGAACTTATGATCTCATGAGGGGAGTGACTTGGATAATGGCTGTGCAATTTGAGAAAAGATGATAAAAATGGATTTGGGCCCATCCAGTTGGCTATAGTTAGTGGTTGGGCTGTCCCTTTTCCACCTAGTTTGGGGATGGTAGTGTGGGTTCAGAGTTGCTAGGAGACCCAGATCTGGTTCATTCTTTTCCCTGTAAATGCTTGCTTTGGCATCTTAGCATGTTATAGGCATTAAGGTCTGAAAAATCACTAGAAATCTTCAGATGCTGGAAATTTCCCTTAGTCAGCAGCTCAGTCCTGTATTTAATCATCTCCTTTGCTATGAAAAGGGCATAAAACAACCTTGGTGTACTCAGATTTGTGATAATAGCCTTGTATGGCTGGTGGTTTTGAAGATTTACTACTGGGTTTGTTAGATCATGACTGTACATGTGCTAACCTGGGCTTTTATTTTTAAAAGGAGGGCAGTGTTAATTTTTCATTGGGAAAATATGAAAATAAATAGTTATGTCTATTTTGAAAGCAGACAATAATACAGATATATAGTTGTTTCTATTTATCTGATAGTATGTGATCTGATAAAAAAATATTTATTTCAATTGCTCATGGCTTAATAGATGGTCCTGCAAGCTGTACAACTAGTATTTCTGGATTCTCATCCTTCAGATACTTGGGTAGAGTGCTTGTAGTAAATGGACACAATTGGCATTTTTGGTTGTATTCAAACCAACACATAGGCCATAGTGTGAAATTTAGTCACATTAACTAGAGTATAGTTGATTACCTATTTTTCCCCTTGACTTCTGGATCTGCACAAGTTGGTGGCTTTCTTTTTTTCACCTACCCAGCATTCCCTGACTGTCCAATTTTGGCACTTCACTGGTTAAGATAATGCATTTTGGAGGAATGAGAGACTAATGACAATTGTTTATAATCATTTAATTTATAGTTGCCATACACCTTGGTAATAGTTTTTTTCTCTAAAATCCTTTGCAATAAAGCTCTGTGTCAAGGCAGGTTAATGAAGGACCCTCTGTATGTGTTCATGTGTGCTCCTGTATGTACATGCCTTCAAACTTGTGTGGGGAGTGGGCAGAATGGGAGAGGGAAAGACAGGGAAAGAGAGAGGTAATCTCTCCTAGTACTCTGAAGAAAAAAGGATATTTAGGCTCCTTGCTTATCATGAAACAAGAGGCTTATGTCTTATTGCTGATGAATTGCAAGTGTAATTACAGAGCATTGCTAAACCACATTAAGTCCTAAGGGTTGAATAAAAAAATATACCCCATACACAAAAGCAATTTGAATTGTCTCTGAAAAACCTAGTGGTCAAGTATGAAATCAATTTGTGAACAGGTACAAACTGTTGCTGGTTATCCATTAAAGTCAGCTCCGCAATGCTAAGGGCCAACCTTTAAAAGTAAAATGAAAAGCCTGTGGGTATATCTAATGTGCTACTCACTTACAAGTTTCTGTCCTGTTATAGACATGAACAACAGTTGAACTTTAAAGATAAAATAGTTTTTTTATTGGGTTCCTGGAGAATAATGGTGCTTTTGTACAGTTCTTGAAATAAAGCCTACAGCCGCCCCAAATAAAATAGTCTCTTTCAAGATCTTGGAAATAATGACATCATAGGCAGATTGAACCAGCAATCCATTAATAGTATCCTTTATAGAAAGCTGTCTCAGGGGAACACATGGCTAAGTAGATTGGCATTGTTTATAAACATAACATAATAAAATCATTTTTTTAATATGTTTGTGGAATAGTAGGAGATACCTCCCACTTGTGAAACAGATATTTTAACTGCAAGGATTCCTTGCAGATCCCTACCCTTTCTCCATTGGTCTTCTAAAAATGTGCTTAGAGGCACATGATTTGAAGATGAGTTAAAATACCAAGAACCTCCTGTACTATTCTTTCAACAGCAAGTTAGAATTATCTGAAATCATTAGCAGAGGATGATTGGTTGTGCCTTGTAATGGTTAGTAAAGAATCAAAGTGACATCAAGATAATTAAAACCATATCTGAACTGTCTAGGAAAACAGAGATTGATTGGTTCATGCTTTATTAAGTTTCTAGTGTAGAACTGGGCATAGGTTCCTCAGTTTCACTTCCGTCTTTGTAAAAGGGGTATTCCAGCTCCTCTTATGATGCTCTGATGAGTTGACTGACATTGAAACACTTCCAGTTTGGTGGGCAATAGGAATGTATGCCACATAAGCTGAGTCCTTTGCAGACTGTCTGTGATACTGACCATGGAAATGTGTGTTATTGAATTTTTGGTCAAGGATTTTTAGTTCAGTATAGAAGAGTTTAGTTGGAGTTTTAGATCGCAAGTATTCCTTTCTTCCCAACCTACATTATACTTGGGTCAAATAAGATCAGGGTAGTCTGGCAGCCTGAAAAGAAGCAGGGCATCTACCTGTCTCTGGTCAGATGGAGTAATTAGAAACAAAAAAGGCCACTCTGTTGTCAGCTACACCTATTTGTCAAGAACAAAGGAACATAGTATTTTAAATTCTGTAGTTGTGCTGAAACCCTGGCTGGCCCAGACTCTTGTCTTATCATGCAACATCAGCTTCGTATATCATTTTGAAGAGGTGGTGTGGCCCATTTCCCTGACTTCTGTCATCTCAAGTTAAATATGTCATCAGAAAATATATATCATCCAGAAAATGGTGGCTCTCTCTCCCTGTGAGACACTTTTTTTGGAAGTTTGTCTTCTGGATATTTCTATTTTAAAATACTCAGTTTCTCTGCAATAACTTTCAAATTTCATTAGTTTTACCATGGTAGATTTTGTATATCTGTATACATATTTATGTAGTAATCATTTCGTATTTGTTAATAGTTTTTGAACACAGAAATGTTAAGGAGAAAACGAATGCCTTGTATCTGGTGGCAAATTTTCTCTGTGGCTAAATTAAAACCATGAACCTGTCCAGTGCAGAATAATGCCACTAGTGAAGTCAGTCTCAAATTCATTTTAATTCTAGAGAAACTATGAATTTAGAAGGAGCAAAAATAAAATGCAAAGGATAATGCAGACACATTAGTACTGGTCTCATATTCTAATTAAAATATTTATGCTAGTACCAGTAGTATCTATGAATATACTTTATCCTTGACATCACAATTACTTTTTCATTGTACTTTTTCTGTAGTTTTACCTAAATAGGAAAATGTGAGGTTTATGAAATTGTTGGTGATACTGAAAAGCCATTTATTATTTAGTATTTTCACTATTTTGATTACTTAAAAAATAATTGGTCTTAATTCATTAAGATAATGCAAGGCATGACAGTTAAGCAAAACAAAAAGAGATCTCCTGTTTAAATCAAGATTAAGCTAATTGTTACTTGTAATCACCTGTGCAGACAGTGAATCTATTAATTGATAATCTATTCTTGAGTAATTCCAGACTGTATGTATTTGAGAGAATTTAGAACAAAATGAATTTTTTAAACTTTTCTACATAATGTGATGTAACTTAGAGTGCATTACTGAGCGTAATAAACACATTATAACCACTGAATGACTAGAAAGGATTGATAGATAAGTTTTCAGCACAACACAAAGTTAATGATTAGACCCCTGCTTTTGTTTTTGTTGTTCTTGGGTTTGTTTGTTCATAGCAAATGTTGTTGGAACAAAGTGATATGCTGAGTCATGTTTGGAGAGTTGTTATGTTCCTAAATTAGTACCAGGGAATACTTGATAAATTTACAGAGATGCAGTTTTAAAGGGATTTGATTTTCCTTGAAATCAAACTGGGGATTCATTTGGAAGGTACTATTAGTACTTGACTTGTGCTGGGGTCAGGACCTTATGGAAGGACTTGAATTAAAGTAGGAAAACACCTGGAGATAAACATTTCATTGCAGAATCCATGCTTTTCCAGTTTACTTTATCCTCCTGGGTAGTAAATCCTCCTGGAATGAAAACTGAATACACTCAGACAGAGACACAAGATACTAAATAGTAATGAAATTAAGAGCAAATGAGCTCCTAAAACCCAGACTGGATCTTACAACTAGCTACTTCTGTCACCTCCCTTGTTCCTTCTTCCAGGACATAAAATGTGGCAGGGAGTAAGGTTATGGTGTCTCCTCGGGAACTGGCCCTCTGACATTTGCCACCTTCATCTTCTGCCTGCTTGGGAGAATATGGAACGTCATTTACATTTACCCTAACAGCACATTCCAACTCTGCCGAAACTTCCAGATCTATGGGATTGTTTCTCAGTTAATTACCATATAAGCAGGGGAGTACATTTTGTAAATGAGGTACACACATGTAAGAAATCAATACCAAGGACATCTTGATGTTAAAGCAGCTAAGAAGTCATTGTTATGGGCCATTAAAAATCAACAGCCAAACCTGTGTCAGTTCCAAACTCTGAGGAAGCTGATCATCTGACCCTTAACAATCATCAGTATAGAATTTTAAAATAAGATTGTAAATTGTTCGTTAAAACACTGTGAGTGGGGAACAGAAAATAGAGTTTCAATGTGGGAAAAGCAAAGGGACTTATGTGTTTTTATAACATTTGAAAAGCCATTAATTACTGCCTTCACTTTCCTTTTTTGAAAATTGCATCAGGGTTTTTGGGCGGTAACTTCCTTTCCTCCAGAAAAGAAACTCCTAAAAACGATCCACAAAAAGCCTCAGAAAACATGAGACCAATGTTAGAATCCCCATATTTACTAGGTTGTTTTTAGACCTCTTCTCCCTCAACTCCTGTCTTTTCCCTCCTTTTCTTCAGGAGCTGTGAAATTGGTTGTTAACGGAAAATGTCTGACGGCCTGGATAATGAAGAGAAACCCCCAGCTCCCCCACTGAGGATGAATAGTAACAACCGGGATTCTTCAGCACTCAATCACAGCTCCAAACCACTTCCCATGGCCCCTGAAGAGAAGAATAAGAAAGCCAGGCTTCGCTCTATCTTCCCAGGAGGAGGGGATAAAAG
Organism: Sapajus apella; assembly: GCF_009761245.1. Classification (NCBI taxonomy): domain Eukaryota; kingdom Metazoa; phylum Chordata; class Mammalia; order Primates; family Cebidae; genus Sapajus; species Sapajus apella. The sequence continues at coordinate 4,411,506 of NW_022437013.1, read as the reverse complement.
TAAAGTATCAGTGGCCGGGCATTGAAAAGGGGCTAGTTTATTCTTTCATTTTCACTTTCTTTCTTAAGTAGTTGTTTCTTGAGCATTGACTATTCAGGGCCTGCCTGACCTTTTCATCTACATCTTCAGAGGTTGCATTTTGTCAGAGAATAATGTTTGATTGATTTACTGTAGGCTGACAGAAAATACATTTACACTATATTTGCCTTTCACATAAAATTAAATTCATAGTGTTAAGCCAAGGGTAATCATAGCAACAGTACTGTCTTGAATATATCAACAGTGACTTTCTTTCTGATAATGTAGAGTAGAATTTACAATAATCCCTCCCTAACTGTAAGTTGTTCTTTTTGGAAATTTGGGTATAGGTGGATTTACTTCTGTATACCTTTTTGGTAACTGAAGATTTTGAATTCAGTATATGGGAATCAGTCTACGTTGCCACAATATTTCTCTGACTATATCGTAGGCGGGAAGACATTTCTGAGTCATTTGTTTCCATTCTCATTCTTCTACCTCTTGTCCCCTAGATAGTTAGCCCCATGTGTACTAAGTAGCATACCAATATATTATAAATTATCCCTCTGGTGTTTATAATACCATTTAGTGCTTAAATGTCATATGCTAATGCTTTGAGACATGCAGAGATATGAAATCTCTAGTAAGTAACTTCCAGGTTGCATTAATTAGCATAAAGCTGAAACATGGCTTCTACAGATATGAAGCAAGTACAAGGGCAGTGACACCATAGAAAGTTGTCAGAAGGGCAAGAAGGGTGATGTCTTTAGAAGAGAAACAGGACATTCTCAATCTACTTCTTCTACGTAAAATAAATAGCTTTGTAGGTTACTTATGTAGTGTTAATCTGCAATTCATACCATAAAGAAAGCTGAAACTATTAGTATGGACAGTACTGCCTCTTGTACACCTACATAACTTAAAAGATGCTTTGTTCTTCATGACCCAAGGATGGAAAATATGGAAATGAAGTTAAACCTCTGGGTTGAAGATAAAGCAAAGAATAAGGAACCACATTCCATTCAAGGGATCTGTGACCATGCAAGAGGAGTTTTCAAAGACATGTATTTTAGACACTGAAATGAATCCAGAAAAAAATTTGCTGGGAGTAAGGGATGGTTTGAGGAATGTAATGTGCACCATAACGTGGAGACCAGGTCTTATTTGACATTTGTGCCAAAGAACAAACCACTAGTTCCTGTAGCTCTCATGTTGTATTAACCATAACTTCAGGAAGTGGTTGAAGAAGAAGATTACATGCCTGCAGAAATCTTTAGTGCTATTGAGAATGTCAGTCAAGCTTTCAAAACTTTTGAATACTTCTGAAGAGCAAGAGCCCATTGATGCTGAGGTCAGCAAAATCAGAGAGGCTGACATTTCCATTTGTTTTGCCAGTACTTCAGGTGACCTCATAGTGAAACGCTTGCTGCTCTATAGAAAACTGTGCCCAAACCCTCTCAGGGAAAATAAATGAGCCAACTTTCCCGTGTACTGGCAAGCAAACAGAAAAACCTGGATGGAACCTCCTCTCTTTAAGGGATGGCTTGAACAGTACTTTCTTGTGGACGTTCAAGACTACTTAAAAGGAAAAAAAAAATAGCTTGAATTTAAGGTCCTGCTGATGCTTGACTCTATTTGGTGCTTCAAGTACATTTGCCAATATGCATCCTAATGGTAAGGGTGTCTTTGTAACTAGCTACATGTCTCAGATTCTTCAGTCTTTTGATCAGTATGTGATCTAGCCATTCAGGAAGGCTTATTCTAAAATAATATATAACTTTGTTCAAAATCTCACGAAGTTTCCACTGTCTAAAGATCCTAGTATATGAGATTCCATTACTAATGGCATTACCAAACTTTAATGAAGGTTTGGCTATTGATTTTAAATGGGTTTTCGAGCCGTAACTTCCCAAAGAGGCATTAGATAGCATAGCAGAGCCTGTCATTAATGTGACCTGAGAGAAGACTTGGATAGAGGTAGGGAAAATATCTTTCCTCGGTCCTTCCCAAAGACAAGAAAAACCTATGGATAAGGATGAACATTTGGCATAAGAGCAATCATTGGTGCAAGTCGAATCTGAACCTGTTGACACTGATTCAAGTTAATGCTGCTACAGGATGATCCTCAGGAAGCTTTCTTGACTCCAGAGGTTATTATGACAAGTTTTGATGAAGACAATTAGGAGGCTATGGAAAGAAATACAGCTATCAGAAACAGGAGCAAAATTTTTAGAACAAGATTAAAACTTCCCTTCGAAGGTAATTAAAATTGGCATCTTTACATGTGTCAAATCTTACCTGTTCAAAGCTTGAGTGACGTAGCAGAATTCTATAAAGAGGTACTATGATGCCTTCAAACATAATCATATTGGACAGGAACTATCTTCAATAGAACTTAAATCATGTGCCATTTAATATTGTTGCTGGACAGCTGATAAAACACTTTCAGATAAAGTTTGATTTAGTTAGACTCTAAAGGTGCTAAGAGTCTTTTTAAAACACTAAATTGGGAAGAAAGAAACCTCAGAAAAGCCTAAATTATCAAGTAGTACCATATAAATACTATTAGTGGACAGCTAATAAGCTACCTTCAGAAAAAGATTGAATGATTAAATTGAACTCCATACAGAAGTCCTAAGGTGTCTTCAAAAAGGACTTGAGAAGATGAAAGCATCTTTAGAAGGGCCACTTAAAATCACTTGCTTGATAGAGATAAAGCCCAAGCACGTTGTTATAACTTCAGGATTCAACTGCACTGACTGAGAGTATAGCCATCCATGAATTGAACGAATTAACAGTCCACTTCTCTTCACTGCTTCTCTGTTACCCCCATTTGCCACTACCATAATGAGTGCTAGATACATCCTCATCACCTCTGGAAATCGTCTCAGGATCTAAATGGAAACTGTATAAAGCCTATCATTTTTACTGATTTAAGCTATGTAAACTCATTATTCTTTTTTATGTAATGTACTATTGTTATTGTTTACCTGCATAAAAGAATTTATGAGGATTTTCAGCAGTTTACTTGCGACCTCATTTTTGCCCAATTTTTCCCCCTTCCAATATCATGATCTCCTCAGCTGCATTCTCTTATCTTGGGGGTTGTTCAGGAACCTGACTCTCACGGGGAAGGAGGGATTACTATTTCTGTGTTCCTGTCTCTTGGTAACTGGTTAACCACAGTCAATCGTGAACTAATGGAGAGAGCACTGGACTTGGGTCCTTGAGACCTGGGTTCATGTTCAGCTCTGCCGCTGATTATTGTGACTTTGGGCCAGTCACCTGGTTTCTCAGTTTCATCACCTGTTAAGTGAGGATAGTAATATCTGGCACAAATACCACAATATTTGTGATAATTGACTGTAATTCTAAGTACCAGATGGCTATTAAAAGTAAAATTAGGAAGTACTGAATAACCATGATATCATTATATTTGTAGCATGTTGGACCTTATTGACAAACAACTGAGAAAACTAGATTTTTGAATTCTTTTATTCTTTTATTTTTTTATAAGTAACTTCCTCCCTAACTGGAACTTTTTATGTCAATTATAGAAAATTTAAAAAGAAAATTAAAATTGCCTATAATTTTATAAGCCGGAGGTAACTAAGTTGATATTTTTCTTCTTAGTACCTCTTTTTCTCATCATAAATCGTTCATCAATGCAAAAAACTTGGAAAACAAAGATAAGCATATAGAAAAAAAATAAAAACCACCCATAATCACAAATCCCAGAAGCAATGTTGATGTTTTGGTGGATTTATTTCCAGACATTTTCTATGACTATATATGCACATATATAATTTTCACATGGAAAGGATTATAATGCGTACAGTTTTGTTGCTTTTGTACTTAACATTTCTATCGTGAATATTTTCCTACATTTAACAAAGTATTTGTGAATATCATCTTTGATGATGTATAATATTTCACCATAGGATGGCATCATGGTTTAGTTAACCATTTTCTTTTGTTGGATATTTGAGGGTTTTTCCAAATTTGGCCATTATAGTTTCACAATGTCAATTTTATTTCCTAACTGAAAATATTTGCTTTGGTGATGTCAGAGGATTTTTTTGTTGTTTGTTTTTGAAGAAGTCCTTTTAATATCTACATGCCATTGACTAAAGGGAACTTCAAGAGACAGATAGAAGAAAACAAAAGAATTAGTAGATGTAGTTTTAAGATTGAAGATTTATTTTGTTGGTGACTGTTCGAAAAGTTGAATTTTGGTGTTAGAGCAATTTAGGAGGTACAGTTTGCCACCATTTTATTATACTTTACTGTAGAAAAGCTTTCAGGATTTAGACCAGGAAAGGGATATCCTAACCATATGGATTGCTTTTATTTTATGGACCCATTGAAGTGTGGGACTGATCAGGTATCTCTTTTGTTGGCTAGTAGAAAGCTTGGAGCCAAATGTCTGGTCCATGCATAGCACTTGTAATGGGACTCTACGGTATGTATGCACTTTGTATTAGCTTTCTGCCAGGCTCCATTTCGTGTTCCTATCTTTATTGTTTTTGTTTTTTCCTTTCACTTTCCTGTCTGCTTTGAATTTATGCTATCATGTTGTATTTTGTGTATTCTTGTAAGCCACCTGACATCCATTTTTGAACATGGTGGAGAATAAACACACAAATGAATAAATAAATATATTATAAATACGTTAATAAATAAACCATTAAGGAAAAAACCATGAGGCAAGTGAATTCAGCCAGGACTCTGAAAATTGCATAGTCCCTCCAAAAATAATCAATATTAAGGACTTGAAGCTTGGAAGAACATATTGGAAAGAAGCAGGTGAAGCTGCGAGGCTGCATTTAGAGGTGACATGTTCTGTGTGATGTCTGTGTCTACTGAAGTGTGTTTACATGTCTTGTGTCTTCTGCTGCACTTGAGCATTAGGTGTGTTTCAGAGGATATGCAATGCTGTGTAAAGGGCTGTGTCTTTAGAGGGCACAGTTCATGTGCATTTTATTTGTGGGGAATCTAGAGATATTTGGGAGCTGGTGAACCTGGGAATATGATGACCCTTCCTCCTGGAGGCATAAGAGGGAATTGTTGTATATAAATCAAATCAAGACAAATAGAAAGTATTCTACAATTTACTGACTAATTACTGGGTGCCAAGCTATATGCCAGGCACTTTACGTGTATTAATTTAACACTTAGAGCCACTCCGTATTATGCCCTTTTTACAGATGAGGCAGTTTAAGCTCAAAGCATTTAATTAGGCAACCTGGAGTTACATAGCAAATGACAGAAGCCAGAGGCCTCCCAAATCTCTCTAACTCCAAGCCCTATGCTTATTCTACTATATTACACTACCTTGCAATGGGACAAAGGGAATATGTGGTAAATTATGTTCCTAGCATCTAAAAGCCAGCAGTGGCTTTCATTTTTCTTCAAGAAGATGGTAGTGTACTTTGAAACATATTTGAATTTCAGATGAGGGACTTTTAAAAATTGCCACTCAAAAGGAAAGAAAGAAGTTTTTCACATATTTTTGAAAGAAATGTTGATGAGAAAATATTCTTGATAATAGAGATATGCTAACATTTGCTTTGGGTGTTTTGTAGGTTAGGTTATTTTTTTGGTGTGTACTTTATAGGTTTACATATTTCTTTAGAAAGCTGAAGCTCTAAATAAGTGTGTTCATATATGTGAAAAAGTTCTTAAAGTACTATATAGTTTTCTTATTGTATTGAATATATATTGTTCTAATTCCTAGAGTATGTCATCTGCTATATACCCTACACAGCAAGAATCCTTGCTACACAACAATTATATTAAAGAAAACTCTCAGTTATCTTATGGTCTTGTTAATCAAATGTTTTGGTCAATGCGTATTACTAACTTTCATCTAACTAATGCACAATAAAATATACTTAGTGTGATAACAGTATGCAATCTTTCTTTGGTGATGCTGAAGACCCTTTGGGATCTTGCAGTAGCTCAAAGTTATTATCACTGCACCAATAATGTATAAGAGTTTCAATTAACTCAGGGTTCTGTTATCAGGTATCAGAGACTGCTACATCCTGAATGGTGCTTACATTCTTGTTTCTGTAAATGTAGCCCATCTAGCTTAGCAAAGAGTGCTCTTCGGAAATCACTGTCCTGCCCTTTTGGAAACCTGAAGGACATAGCATCTTGCTTGTCTTCTAGGGTCAGTGCTATGCCCCATTAGAAGAGTCTCCCATACTACTATTTACTACTAGGAAGCCTGTGTTGAAATGGGAAGAAGGTGGAATAAGGACGCACCCTCTCTATCTACCAGGGTCTGTGCTTCCATTTTATGGCCAATGAAAAGGGAAACTGGGCACAAATATGGTAGCCCCCTAAAACCACCAGATAGTCAAATCCAAGAGAAGTATGGAATGTAGGATTGGGAGAGGTATACACTAAGGTAAAGAAGCAACAGGGAGAAATAAATAGAGGAAGTAATGATTGAAAGGGAGATTAGGAGGTAGAGAAGATACAGAGGATGGATGGAATAAAAGGGGAAGACAGAAGAGTGCTGTATCAAATGTGAAGGTTGATGACACACTTTAAAATGAAATGTGGCAAGAAGAGGAAAATTGACAAAGTCTAAGGGATATGAAGTTGCTTTCCCCCTTAAAGCAAATGAGGCCTCCTTTTTCTCCTCAAACTTTTACCCTATATAATTATCCACATGATCAGAAGTGTCTAGTTAGGACATTGCCTCATCTTTCCTTTTTGTTTTCAAATGCTTCCCATCAGAATTGTTGCACATGTCAATTGAATGCAAATGAAAGTGGAACCAGTATGTGTTGCCTAGAAGGAGATGAGTAAGAGGCAACTTCCTAATGATTTCTTAGAATGATCACTGTTGCTGAATGTTTTTGAAGATGATACCACTGAAGGTGCTGGCTGTTTGCATGTGTGAGTGGGGGTGACTAGAAGGGCTCACATGTGACTATCATTTTACCTCCCACATCCCATCATCCTCATGGAACATCTGACCTGTGAATTGGGCTTGTGGCCACTCTTGCAGAATCAGGTACCACACTGAGTTTTTATCTATACATTAAAGCCTGCTAATTTGTGGAGGACGTATACTGTTTTCCACAGCCACTGAAGACCTAGCAGGAGAAAATGGGCTTAATATTCCACCAGAGGGAATGGAACTAGACATAAATTCCAGATTGGCTAACTGGATACTATGAGTTACTAAGAGTGAAGTTTTCTAGAATTTTCATTGGATATCTCATGGCTTTAGCAAGTTCTACATGAAGCAGGAGAATGGATCTTCCACAATGGGCCTTCCCAACTGTATGCTTCTGGTATTTGCTAATATAATAAAAGATATTATAATAAGAGCAGTGAATGTTTAAAATGGCCCAGTTTAATCCTCTTTTCTCAGTAGTTATACTTTCAAGGATGTCACTCGTAAGATGGAAGTGCTAGGTCTAAACATAGACACCCTGTTACTCAGTATATTGTTAATAAGATGATGTATTTTGGAAGGTCATTATAGATGTATTATAATGTTCAGAACCACTCGTATCAGTCACCTTCTTCAAACTTCCTATGATGGAGATAAGGTAGGGATTATTCCCATTTTACAGAGGAAGGCAGAAGTTCAGAAAGGCTAAATGACTTCCACAAAGTCGCTCTACTACTTAATAGCAAAGCAAGGGAGACCTAGAATTTGGATCCCCCGACTCCTAGCCCAGTGGTAGTTGAACACTGTAGTGGTTGCCATAAAATGAGAGTAACCTAACTTGTTTTGTAAACAGGGTTCAGCCAATGGAATATGCAAAAATGGGATTTTTACAGAAGCAAGTAGAACCCAGGTGGCTCAGTGGTTATGGCAGTAGTCATACCTTTGCCCTGACAAGTTATTCCTCCAAGGGCCTAATTTGCTAATGGGAAGTAACTAGCTTTTGTAAAAAAGAAAAATATGGACTATTCAAATAGAACACAGGAGTCACCTATCATCTCTTCCCTTAGATTCATTCATAATCCAGTATGTAAAAGATATTTAGGTCTTCTTACCAACTTAACCAACACCTTCCTTTTCTGCTTTGTATCAATATGTATTTGCCCAAGATGCTAAGTTTAAGCCAGAAATATGTCTGTTCTGTGGAATTTCTTTTTAAATTCTTTGTTTACCATGTAGTGTCAGTTGCTTTAAATACTTAGTGCCAACAATAAAATCTATTTTTATGCCTATCTTTCTATTGTAGTTAGTTACCACGTAGTATTTACATATATTTCCAATGCAAAAAATAAATTTGTAGGCCCACACGATGATATTCTTTATAACAAAAAAATCAGGTGTAAACGAAAGAACTGATCTTTCCTTCCCTGTGTAAAGGCAAATGTACTTCTTATAAATCCAGGAGTTAAGAAATTCCTGTGGGTCCCCTCTTGTAATATGCCCTCAAACAGGATATTTGTTTACAGAGCAGATGTCTTACGGATTAGAACCTGCTTTGCAGAAACCAGTCCCTCTGGAACTATTGCTCTCACAAATGAGTGCCTGACTCTATGACACCTGCAGGGCTGCTGTTGTCGTAGGAAGAACTATTCTGAGATACTTACTTTACCCCCAAGTATAAGGAAGGCTTCAGAAGACATCCCTAAGGAGGGTTATGGCACTGTGTGCTCTGTGACCCAGAAATCAGAGGATGGAGAAAAATGGCATTTTTTAAAAATGAAGGAACAACCTCAGTACTTAATTCACTTCCTGGTAGCTAAGTAGACACTAAGGCATTTTAATTCTTAAAAGCCACAATGGCAACATTTTGTAAATGACCTGTTTGGGGCACTGACTGACAGCCTCTTAGAAACAGAGAAATCAATGAACCACCAAAAGCATCTATCATACAGCTAAAGAGTAACTGAGTGACTGAGGATCATTTGTTAGGAAAATACAGGATGTCACCCATAGGAGGCAGATGGTCCTTTAATAATACTTCTATATCCTTTCAACATGGATTTCGCAGATCAAGGCTAAGGAATATTGAGATGAAAAATAGGCATTTAAGTATAACAGATCTCTAACCTAACCATCCCCACTGTTTCTGCCAAAAGTGGTCCCTGTGTCTACAAAAGTTGTTTGGCTTTAGGAATATATAACACTGAATGAATACAGATTGCACCTAGGCAGAGTGAAGGGGACAAAGGGTGGAAAGGAGAAGGACTTCTGGTATCAAGCTAAGGATTATGGGATAAGTGTACCTCCCAGGAAGGCCTCGACCCCAGCAACTTCACTACAAGTCCCCTAATAGAATGTTTGTTTAGGCTTCCTTTATCTCAAAGGACTTAATGGAGGACCACAGGATAGAGACATATGTGTATCCAGCCAATGCACAAATCTGGGCTGCATTCTGACCTTGAGCACACATCTAATTTATTGGCTGTCTCAGTTTAAAAATTAGATATAACCGAATCTGGAACATGTTTTTTTCTTTTTTTTTTTAACTGTTTATATACCACTCAGAAAAGAGTTGTGCCTACATTTTATGTGCCTGGTTCTGTGCTGAATATTGTGAGGGATACTACATATGAGACAAGGTTCCCTATCTGCAGGTAATAGTTGCAGAAATCACACACACGCACATACCTCGAGTTTGTGGGAAATTCCCAGTAAGTGATCTTAGAGGCAACAGATACAGTGGTAGGCAGGTCCTCCCAATTCCACTCCCACTATTCATTCTCCTCTTCAACCTGAGTGAAACAGCCACCATCTGGAAGCCTGCTCCCACGATGGCATGTGTACCTAAGCAGCATACAGCTACCTAGCCTGTCTTCTCACACCTCTTTTTTATTGTGTCATTCATCTACTCGAAAACCTTTCTCAACACTTTTTTTTATTACTACCTCCAATTTCATCTTTCTTCCCTTCCTGATTTCCAAGGCTCCACCCTACTTATTGTGTCTTCTCATTTCCTCATCAACATGCAATATACATCCCTACTTCCAAGCTTTTACTTCTACGGTTCTTCCTACTTGAGATGACTTACCCTTGCATCTCAGTATCCAGTCTTTAAGGCCCATTTCTCAAGACATACCTCCTCCAGTAAGCCCTGACTATCTACCACAAATTTCTGTGACATTTTCTTTTGACATGCTAGTCTATTCTGCCCAACTTAGCACCTAATTTTCTTTGGTATTATCTGTTGCTGTTTCTTGTTTATTAAGGTTATTTTCCCAGTTAGATTGCAAGTTCAGAATACTGCTTAAGTTTCTAATGAATCACCCAGCATAACCTGTCACTACATAGATCCACAATTCAATGTAGTTGCTAACTGACTCACTGATTCAAGGGAAAAGAAGCTGGGACAGGAGCAGTAGGAAGTTGTGTTTTCGAGCCAGGGTGGTAAAATGCTTGCCTCATAGAATTAGCCAGACTATGTGTTTATTTTTATTTAGAAAAATTATTTCTGAATTAAAAATTCTTTATATGACATTTTGCTTTTAGCTTTCTGTGTAAACAAGGCTTTAAATGTTGCATTTAAAATTTAAAATTTTTTAAAATTATGACATATACCATAATATGTTGCATGCTTTCCATTGCTTTCAAAAAGTTGATTATTGTTTTGTGCTTTTAGGCTAAATTTATTTAGGAAAGCTTTTCCCTATATCTCTCTTCTGTCATCCCTTCTCTTTTCCTGCATGCTGTGTTTCCAAGAAGGTAGAAAGTGTTCTAAAAAATAAATCTGAAAATGATCATATGACATCCAGTGAGTAGTTAATTCACTTAATTCACTTTCCTGGAAGCTAAGTAGGCCCAACAAAACTTCCAGGAATTTTAGGGGAAGATGACAAATGGAACTCCTACAACAAGGAAGACTCAGGTGGCAGCTTTCTAAATTGCTTTCAGAAGGCAGCCATAGTACCATCCAGGGATTTCATCTTGCAGGGAGAATTGGTTTTTTTGATCTACCTTGAATCATGCCTGGCTATGTTGCCATATATGCCTTTGGCCACAGAGTGGTACCTGGCAAGAGGTGTGCCTGAATGAATACAGCATCATCCCCACTGTTGGGAGAAAACAGCAACAATGCCGCCAATAACAACTTCAACTACAAAAACAACTCTAAAATGTACTCCTCACCCCTAGGCCTTCTTGGCAGACATTGATCATTGTCTCCTCTTCTGTGAACACAGAACAGCAAATAGGCATGACCTGTCCCCATATACGGGACCTCATTTCATATAAAGAAGGTCATTCATTCATTTTTTGTTCATTTGCTTATTCACTAAACATTGAGTCAGATGCTGTGCTAGATAGATGCTGGGGTACAAAGGTGAAAAATTCCCAGTCGCTGGCATTAAAGAATCGAAGGTCTAGTCAGGGACATAGGCAAGTTATTCAGTGATTAGAATTTAGTGTGGTAAGTGTAATATGTAGGAGTGAGAACTGAGGAGGGGCAGTTATTCAAGACTGAAGGAAGGGGTGATTAAGGAAGGCTTCCTGGAGGAGATGATTATTGAACTGAGGTGAGTCTTAAAAGAGTCATAAAGATAGCCATTAAGGAATGAGTGACATCCCAGGTAGAAAGAGCATCATTTTTAAGGCAATAGGCATGACACACTGTTAGTTGAGCTTCTATGAGTACAACTACAAGTAGTTCAGGAAAGCTAGTCCTCTGAGAGTGGGGAAGGGGTAGGAGAAGAAGCTATGGATGTAAGTGAGGACCAGATCCTGGAGGGATTATCTATGCCATGCTAAGGGCTTTAAATTTGATTCTGAAGGCATGGGGGAACATTAAAGCAGAGCAATGATACCAGATTTGTGTTTCAAAATATCATTCTAGTCACAGGAGGAATCGGGAAGAGAGGGACAGAGAGCAGTCAGTCTGTTGGAATCACACAGGTGAGAAATGAGAGTGGCCTGGCTTAAGGGCCAGTAACAGGAATAATAGAGGACAATGCAGAGGGACTACTTAGGAATGAGAATTCATAGAACTAGGCAACTAATCAGATGGTGAGAGGAAGAGCTGGAGAAGGGTGAGGTAGGAAACAAGGAAGAGTTGTTATTTCTTGTTTTAGATGGGGAAAAACAGTTAATTAGTTAGATTAGTTAATTAGATAGTTTAATTTTGAAAAATTTAGTCTGAGGGGTCTGTGAGGCATCTAGATAGGAGTGTTCAATAGTCAGTTAACTACATGGGGTTGGGGTGCAACAGAGAGGTCAGGGCTGGAGGTAAGTATGGAGAATCACTAGTGTCAATGGGATTGAAATCATGCATGTGGATGAGATGACCCAGGGGAGATTTGTGTTGATGAGAAGGGATGAGAGCCTAGGACAGCTCCTAATATTCCTCTTACTATTTAAAGAGCTAACAGAAAGAAACTCCTACAAATGAGGCTGAGAATGAAAACTGAGAAATGCAGAAATAGACTCTAGAAAAGACTTGTATGAAAGAAGATGAGGAAATGTTACCTTCAAGAAGTTCATGTTCACCAATGTCAGTTTTGACTGAGAGGTCCACACTTGTAAGGACTGAAAAGTAGCCACTGGTCAAGGAGGAGATTAATTAGTGACTTTAGGGAGTCATTATACTGGTTTGAGGAGTGACAGCTAAGGAAATCTAGATTGGTTTTTCAAGAAGTTTAACCTAAAGAAGGAAAAGCTGAGACTATAACAGCTAGAGAAGGATGTGAAGCAGCAGAAGCGTTTTAATTTTTAAGGATAATCGCGATCTCAAGAAGGAGAGATTGAGGATACAAGAAAAAATAAAGCTTAATTGGTGGAGGGGTTCATTTTAGGTAGAAGGTGGCATCTGCTTCCAGTAAGGTAGGAGAAGAGAAGGAGATGCTACTGGTGGCGATAAATTTATAAGGGTGGGACAGGAAGTGAAATCAAAGGCATTTTCAACTGAAAAAAAAAAAAAAGGAGTCTCTCCACTTTTTTCACTGAAGTAGAAGGAAGGTCATATGCTGAAAGTAAGGGAGGAGAGGGTAGAGCAGAAGTTAGAGTGGAGCTCTGAAATTCTGGATTACTGGGTGAGGTGATTAGAAAAGGAAGTTGGCAAGGGGTGAGGAAATTATTGTCAACCACCATTAATGACCCAACTATGGTAAGCACCAACCAATCTGTGTGGCTATGTGATTTTCTTCCAGCTACCCTTGTCAGCCTTGAAGTGGAGAGCTTTCATAGTGGAATTCTATCAGGGTAGGGTTTCATAAGACAATTATAACAAGAAGTCAAAGAGTGAAATTCTCCAGGGCAGAGGAATAAGGACAATTTACATCATGGGCCACAGAGTCTAAGCCAGAAGGGAGCAGAGAAATTGGCTAAAAATGGAAGTAGCTAGAATAATATTTTGAAACATAAATATGCTATTATTGCCCTGCTTTAATGTTCCCCCATTACCTTCTAGAAATGAAGGTCTTGATGAGATCAAAGAACAAGTAAAATAGGAGTAAGCACTTGAAACAATTAGGAGGTTAGCTAGATGGGAAGCTGAGCTCAGATAATAAAAACAATATTGAGTATTTCAGAGAAAGGGTAATTCTGGATAATAAAAAGATCTGGGGCAACTATGGTTCTCCACTCTGGCTGCACATTATTTCTGGAGTTTTAAAAAATCATTTGCCCAGGTTCTATCCCCAGAAATCTTAATATAGTAGGTTCTTGGTAGGCTCTAGACATTGGTATTTTATGGAGCTCTACAGGTTATTCTGATGTACAGCCCTGCCTGAGAACTAATGGCTTAAAAGATGGCCGTGGGAATGATTGCAGAAGTGGAAGGGACGTAAAACTCATTAGAGTTGAGAGAGATCAAGAATCCATAAGGAAATAGTATGAAGAAGGTGTCCATTTATATCCTGTTTCACACAGTGGTGGCAGCGTAAGAATGTAGGAAGGAAGCCTGGGAGCCAAAGTCCTCAATGGAGAAAAATGCACTTGGCCAGGAGAACTAGGTGGTGATAATCTCACAAAAGAGATGATTTTGTAGGCAAGTTTAGAAGTGCTGACGTAAAATCATTTGGAGTGAAAAAAAGAGAAAGCCTGCCTTCTCTATTCTCTCAGGCCTACAGCCTTGGGATGAGAAAGGGTGAGCATCCTCCACCAGTCTTACCTATGGAAATGGAATACTCATTGGATAGCAGAGTCTAGAGTCATTTTTCTCAATCCAAGCTATGTAACAGAAATACCTGAAGAGCTTTAAAAAAATAAATATGCCTAGGGCTACCCCAGACTATATGAATCCAAATCTCTGGAGATGGGAGTGGGACTCTGGCATCTCTCTTTTAAGTTCTTAGATGAAAATGATGTATAGTGAAGTATGAAAACCTAAGGCAAGAGGTGAAGGAGGCAGTAGAAAATGTAGAAAAAAAAATGTTCCTAACAGGAAAAACTCTTGGTGGTAAAAGAACTGCAGAACATTGGGGTGGGCATGTAAAACATGGTAAATGACTAGAGGGGCTTTTCATTCTTTACAAGGTAGCAGAATAGAGAAAGAAGTCAAGATGAGAAATTCTGGAGAGATTAGCTGGCCCCAGGAATTACAACCATAACTCCCAGTAGATCTCAAGGCCAAATGCTGTTTGCAGCTTGTGGTCCAGGCAGCAATTTGTAACCTTGTTCTGAGCTCCAATAGAATATGGGAGATACACTTAGAACGTGATACTTTTTTGGACTTCTGCTCTCTGCAGATATCAATCCAGAGAGCTGACCAGGTTGAATCTTAAGATAAATAACCAATGCTCACATAATTTTGCAGGGAGATACAGACATTTTAGTGTATCTTAAAAAAAAACACACAAAAATAAAAACTGGTTTCCATGTAGGGTCTATTTTATTGCTAAACACTTACTGAAAGCTAGAGCTCAAATCTGTTGAGTTTTTTTTATGCCACTGTGTAATAAATAAAGTATGAAACTGTTGAAAACTTTGGTTCTGGAGACAAAGTGGGAACCTAGGTTCAAATCCTGGCTCTGATATTTGACAGCTGTGTAACCCTGGGTGTATAATTTAACCCCATTAAGTCTCACTTTTCTCATCTGTAAGATAAGAATAAGACCTACCTCATAAGACTGTTGTGGAGATTAAATGAGATAGCCCTAGTTACTTTGCACATAGTGAATGTCTCATTCATGATAGCTATTAAGTGTGCAGGTTCAAGCTAGTTGCTAGGGAATGTGAAAATGAATAGATTACATTCTTTATTGTCAAGTATCTCAAATTTTAGATAGAGAGGTAGATACATAAACAATAACAATCCTATTCTGATGATACCAAGCTCAAAGTAGACACTGAGACATTCTATGGGAGCATGAAAGGACAGCCATTTAGCTTTGTTTGCAGAGGGGAGAGAGGAAAAGACTTACTAAAGGAGAAAAAGCCCAAGAGTGAGTATTTAAGAATAAGGACGAATAGGAGTGATCCACATGAATTTTGGGGAGAGGTTAAGAAGTAAAACGTTCCAGGCCTAGGTATATAGCATGTGTAAAAGCTTGGAGGTAAGAGAAAACCTAGCAGTGTAGGGAGCATTGAATGTGTATAAGTAGTGAGGCCCATGGCAAGAATAGAGAGGCTGGAGAGAAAACTAGGGCCTAAACTAGGAACATATCATGTAGGCCCTTGGATATCATGCTATGAAGCATGAACTTTTAACATATGGGTAATAGGGGACAGCATTTAAGCATCTTAAAGGCAAGAATGTGATCTAGCTACAGAGTAGAGAAATGAATGGGAGTAAAATTGGAGGCAGTGAGGGTATGTGAGAAATGCTGATGCCTTAAACTAAGATAATTATTTGTGGGGATGAAGGGAGGAAGATGGATTCAAGACCAGTTTAGGAGATAGAATAGACAGAACTTGGCGATCAATTAGCATAGAAATAAACAAGGAGTGAAAGATGACTCCCAGAGTTTTGGTTTGGGCAGCTGGGCCAGTGCTAGATTACCCAGAAGCCAGAGCAAGCATTTTTATATGGCATCTAGCAAATCAGAAGCACCCAAAATGTGTAAACAGTTTAATTTTGGACATATAGCTTAAAAAAAGACTCAATAATCATGAGAACATCAGAACTTTTTGCATTTCCTTAATTGTTTATGCCTTAGTATTGTTTTTATTTGAATTGCGTATTGGAGAGGGGGATCATAATTTTTTTCATTGCTTAGCGCTGCCTAAAGGAGGAGGAGCCTAAGGCCTTGCTTCTTCTCTAATCTGTGTGGTTAGTGGTATCATTTCACTGAAATAGGGAACACCGGAAGAGAAGCAAACTTGGGCTTCCTGCCTTTGTTATGCTTAGCCCTGAGTGAAGAAAATTGCACAGTTAGGCGGATAAGGGATTGGCAGTCAGGTGGCCTTTTAGGGAGACACCATTAAGCCAATTCTGCATATAACTCAGCCCAAGTGGAGTGTTTAGTCAATTTGCTACAAATGTGTTGCCAATACTAATAGAAAAGTTGGGAGAGTTTATTTACTGGCAAGAGGGGCCATGAATTCAAGTTGATATAAGGATTCGAGGTACAGATTACGGTAGGGGCTCTTAACTCGGAGACCAAGGGAATTATGAACCTGTGAAATTATATGTGTATAGTGCATTTTTATGGGCAGAAATTCCATAGCTTGCTTCAGATTTTTCAGAAGATTGACCCCAAAAAGGTTACCAAGAGCTAATTACTGTGAAGTGAATGAAACTGCTCCTTCAGAGTTCCTTGCTTGCCTGGAACCCTTCCACAGCCCTGGGAGGGGCCCCGGTATATCTGTATTTGTAATTTTGTAAATTTTTTTATTTAAAGGGAATCTTCTTCTCAAATTACATAAAGTGTTTGGTCCCTCAGTATGTGGATTTACCCCTGCCAACCACATATTAGAGAATTACCTAACGTGAGTTAGTATGTGGGAGTGGAGGCAATCCAAACGGAATGAGTATAGAGAAAGAACTGTAGAAGGCCAAAACTGTACTAGCAAAGGCAAAAGCAATGACAATCAAAGAAACAATGGTCACTCAGAAAGGACGAATGCCAGGCCACATTGTCAAGGAAGTAGAAAGAGAAGTGGCTAGCCATGGTTAGTATGGATGGGACATCATGAAAGAGAAAAAATAAGAAAATAATTGTAGGAGTGGCTAGGACAACTTCAATAGAGTGATGAGACCAGAGTGCCTTTCTGAACAAGTAAAAAATGGTAGTTGAACAAGTATAAATGGTAGCTATAGTCCACAAAGGCACAGGGGAAGTAAGAGTACCAACAGCAAGCTCTAAACTTCACTGTTGAGTTAGGATAATATTTATCAATAAAGTAGGCTCACTGTAAAAATGGAATCTGTACTGAGGGTAAGTTATATGGCATATATATATTTTTTTCAGAATGACTCCTAAATGTGCTCCATGGCCAGGCAAAGGCCTTGGGTGTCTCTTCTCCCCCTGCTCCCAACCTTTCTTTCCTGATTCTGTATAGTCCCTCTCACTACTTCAGTTTTCATATTTCTGCCCCATATCTCTGTCCTCTGGCTGGAGATAAGCAACAGTGAGAGAGAGTGGAATGATATAAGAAGCCATAAGAATAGCCTTTGAACATGAAAAGTTTTGAATTTGAACTTTATCATGGGTAACCCATAAAACACGTAATCCATATATGATTGAGTGTTGTCTGTAATCCAGGGAAAGACAACATCTGTTTGAACCAGAATGTTCTAAATTGACTACCCTGGCAATTCTGAAGTTGATTGATTTTAACTGGGTAAACCTGGTTCATGTTGACTTGCCGTGTATTAGGAGGGTGAGTACTATTTTTTTCAGTGTGAAATACAGCCGTACCTGAGATACATGCTCAGATCTGCTAATAATTGTGTTATGGAAGCTAGTAGATGCCATTTTAGAATGTTTCCACAGTGAGTTCCTCCTGGGAACTATTTCCAGATAGACTATAACTCTCAACTTAATTTATTCAGTGACTATATCTTTATAGGCTTTTAAATGATGAGGTACTGATACATTTATTTATAATTATGTAACTATAAAAATCTGTTACTTGAGAGACAATTATTTTTGAATGGCTAATATGACAGAATGTAATGGAAATATGGGAAAATAACTACAAACTAGAAAAAATAAACCAAGGAATTGCTTCAAGGTTTCTGAGAACTAAATAAAATTAATCCAGTAAAAAAAGCAGCAATTTGTAGCTTTTTACTAGCAAAGTGCTGGATAGGAAATGATTAAAGTATTTTAAATGATAAAAAAAGGTTTGTAACATCATTGATTTTCAGTGGTATTGGTAATAGAAGAGTCTATTAAGATATGGTTAATAATATAAATGTGTTAAATAAGTACCTACCACTTATTAGCTATCATTAACATAGAAACAATTCATAAAACCTTCATAGAGAGCTGAAATTTTTTTCTTTTCTTTTTTTCTAGTAGTATGCCTTAGCTCGACTTGTGTATAATGAATTTCTTCCTTAGTAAGTTGTATTTGATTCAACAAAGCCAGTTAAACACAATATTCCTAGACACCTCCTGTTTACACTGGTAAAGGACATAAATCAGTTTGCATGGGGGATTTGTTTCAAATGGGTTTTGGAAATTTTGAATTATTTGGGTATAACATTTGTCATCACACTCTTAGCTGCTTCTGCAAATAATTGGAATTTGTAGTGTTAAGCATTGTTGAAATTATGTTGAAATCAATTGTCTTTCAACTTTGTAATTGTTTTGATGAACCTAATTGTACAACTTGCGGATGCCAAAGCTATACCCCAAATAAATACATGTTAACATTTTGCCTTTAGCCAATAAGAAGAAGGAGAAAGAGCGTCCAGAGATCTCTCTTCCTTCAGACTTTGAGCATACGATTCATGTGGGGTTTGATGCAGTCACCGGGGAATTCACTGTAAGTAAGCTCCTTGTTTTGTTTTGTAAGCCACGAAAGAATTCCTTTGTGAAAACAGGATTCAAGCAAGAATTGCCATATCCCAAAATGTCAGGCTTAATATTTTTGATGGTTCCAAAAAAGATGGACATTGCCTAGGCAATCACAGATGGAAATAGAGAATGGCAACAACATTGACCAAATTATTTTGTCCATCTTTTAAAACAGTTTGATCACTGTATAGTCTCAACTTGGTTGTAAACATTAACTAACCGTGGCACAGAAAATATACCCCTGGCAGAGAGACACCACCTGAGCTTTTTCTTTATCATGTGAAGTGAATCAGAGAATCATCTACTCAACATGGCCAGTGAAAATAATTCATCTGAATAATTCAGACTTTACATTAAAACCTGTATTACCCAGATCAGCTAACTACACTAACCAAGAATCTCTATGGAACTGACCTGTTTTTTCCTTTGATTTCAAGAACATAGATTATTTTTACAATTATTAGTAGGTATATTTTGTAGACATTCAAAAACCTCATATTTCAAGAAGAAATGTTGATGGATATGTCATGTATGTTTTAGTTGTTATGTGCACTCTCTCTCCTCTCTCTCTCTCTCCTCTCTCTCTAGAGATGACATGTAATCCATAGTAAATACCAATAAGAATTGTCTAGATAGACCATAGCTATAGATCAAGTATTTTGCTGAATATTTGTAGTGCTCAAATAGCACAAGATCTCAGAGCTATGAAATTTAGTACTTTTGTTAAAAACAGACCTTGCATCTTTTCTTTTTTTTTTTTTTTAGATCAATGCGGGAAAAGATGTGGCTATGGCTAGAAATATGTCCCCAGGAAGGTCAACTACCTTTTTTCATACTATCAATGACCTCCATCAAAATGTAAATTCTGAATTAAGGAGTAATTTTGAATGTATTTCAAAAAAAAATCTTTGGTAGAACCATCACCATCAATTCTTGGGCTGTTAAACCAGAGATAAATTTACATATTAAGTAGCTGAGTTTTTTGTTTCATAACATAATACTAAGTAGACCGTGTTATATGATTAAGTGGAAAAAAAGAAGGAACAAATTAATCTATGTGGAGAAGCAAACCATGTTGCTGAATTGACAGTCAAATTATCTTATTTTTTCAATTCTGGGAGTAAGTGATATGAGAACGGAAATGGAAACAGTAAACACCTTGGCCTCGTAAAGTGGTGTGAGCTGATTTTTTCTGCGTTCTCGGTAGCAAGCAGAGGAGAACGCTAAGAAATATTGACACATAAAGTGGAGATAGGTAAGATTTAACCAATTTCATCATTAAAGTCAGGGACATTACTCAAATGGCTTTGAGATTCAATCAGTCTCAACTATATTTGCAGAATATTCTCTTAGCCACACTTAGAAACTCCAACCTTGCTATTACCACTACCACCACCATCATCACCACCAATAAAAGTAATTTGTATAACCTGAAAAACTTTATATTTTTAAAAAAATTATAAAGAGATTGTAACTATTATTGCTGACACTTGAAACAAGAAAGTCCCTTAAACTTTATAAAAGTTTTGCCTAATAACTATCCCTTTTTTATTACTTAATTTTTCCAGCTTCGACATTTTAATGTTCTCTATGCTTTTCCTCATTTAAATTACCCTTGTGTTTTATTGTTGTCATTCCCTATTTTTCTTTTCATTTTTCTTCCTTTTTGTTTTCTGATGTTGAAGTTTTCTCATCCAGTTATCTCATGTGACATTCTAATTGCTTTCCAATATTTTATTCTTTCTACTTTTCAAATTTACTTGTTATCTTGTGATACAATATCTCTACCTTTAGCTCTTTCATTTATCTTTCTGTGTTCTGAATGGAAATGAAAGGAAGTAAATCACCATCATCTTGCTGACTGCAGCACCAGGCATTTTCATTTTGCTGTCAATTAGAACCCAAAGAACCCAAAGTGATGAACAATCTTTCCAATGATGAAAAACAGTTGGATACAACCAAACCATACAAAACAAATACCCTTCTCCCCACCTCTAAAAATATCCCCAATTTGAAATAAGATAGCTGTTTGGAAGTAATCCATTGTTATGAATCCATTGAATACATAGAAAGACATAAGCTAAATTTGGACAATGGAAGTACTTTATTGTCATCTTGATGATCTTTTGGAACTACTTGTTCATACCTTATTTTTAAAGATGCCAAATTCTACCCTTCTTGGTACTTTTTTTAAACTGTGATTTACATTTACTATATTATTATGTTTATTAAGTATAAACATGCCAAATTAAAGCAAGCTTTTAAGAAAGTCTTTTTATTGGTAGGGTTTAGAATTGGGTCCTAATTGTCATAGCACCAGTAATTCATTGTGTGTTGGGAGGGAATCATATTATTAAGTTTGATTGTTGTAGTTGTTGAGGTTGAATTTTGTGCAATTTACTGAACTATCTAATCCAGTTGTCTTACAAAGGCTTGTTATTTTGAATACTTGTACACTGATTTGGTGTGTTACTTGGTGATTACCCTCTGGCTAATTGGCCCATATGACCTTGTATACCCGGTCATACACTTGGACCCTGAAGCCAAAAGTAGGTTGGGAGGTGAGATTTTTGGTATTCAATGATTACAAGTCCTTACCCTTTATATTGCCATTTTTGTCCCAAATACTTCAGAACTCCCTTTTCCAGACCTCTAGACCTGTGACGGTCGCTTCAAGTCAATCAGAGGGAAAAATGGTATGAGTGATATAAATTATCATTTCTTATGATAAGATAAATGCTTGGCCTGTTATATCATGCTGCCATTCTCCTGGGCTACACTGGACAACCCCCAGCTTGATGTACATCTAGTTGTTATTGTATACACAGTCAGGCATTGATATGTGCTCCTGCTTCTTATGCTCAAACTCTTAGGTCTTCATTAGCTGTCTAACTTTTGGGATTAGTTCCTGAACATGGCATAATGAGATGGCTTTCTGACTATGTGCCTTTTTGGCATACATTCAAATTTAAATGTCAGGTTTTATTGATAATTGGGTTTGTCTCAACTTAGAAAAAGAAATTATGTCAGCAGTGTAGTCAAAATTATGTCAGCAGTGTAGTCATGTGGTAAGTATAGTTGTCTGGAAGATTTTCTGCTATTGACAGCATTTTTCCTGCTGTCTACTGATCATAAGACTATTTATCACAAAAGATTAGAAGTGCCATGGGAATGTATAATAACTGCAAATATTCTAATGGCTATGGTAATGATTATGCCAGTAACACCTGCTCTAGCAGTTATGTGCAATGCATACCTCAATTTGTAACACTTAATAACTCCTTTGGCCATTAAGTATTAACCAAATGCTATTAATTGCACCTAGAATCAGAACTGGGATCTTGCATGGGCTCCTGAGTTCAAATTTTTGGCTTAAGGCTTTAGCATCTAGCCGCGTGATAAATGCATGTAAAAGTGTCATTTCACTGTGCTTGGAGTAACCCCAGATGCCAGGAATTAAGGATATATATCCAAAATCAAGGCAGCTGGGTCAAGCATGTTTCTGTAGCATTTGAGATATCTTTATTTAGGCAAAGCTGTTACCTTATATCTTGTCTTATTTTGTGGGAAGTGGGATTTTAGAACTGCAGCACTAAAATGGAAATTATTTATACATGGTTTATATGGAATGGTTTCCCTTTCCCTCATCTAATTATCTAAGAAACTTAAAACATAGAGTCTGGCTATGTGGGAACGTACTTTATCTAGTTTTCTCCAAGCCAGCCATGACGTTAGCTACAAAGTGCGAAAGAATCACATCAATGAGAATAAAATTCAGTGTTTACATACAGCCATCCTTTGAATTTTAGCCACATACGCACTTTTAATCTGAAACTAAAATTGGTTAACCAGAATTGGGAACTGAAATTTGTAAGTTTATCACATGGCCATTGGCTACCTGTGATCACCCAATTATGAAAACAACTTACAAATTATTGTCAAAGCTTTTCATGATGCCATCCTTCTTGCCTCCAAATTCACGTTTCTGCCTTTTAGTAATTTCTCCAGTCATTTAATTGTAATTCTTATTAATACATAATTATGGAGGAAGCGTCTTGCCAAAAGTGGAATAATGAATCCAAACTTTGGAACATTGTCGTTTTCTCTGTTCTCTTAAATCTGTTGTCCTGTAGCCTGTCCTGTCCCTGATTTAGTTAAAACCTCCCTATTTTCATAACCGCCCCACTTTAGAAGGGACTCCCCCCATTCAGACCCATTGGTTTCATCTCCTCCCACCTTCTAAGTTGTCCCACATTCTGTTTTAACTTTCTTTTCTTTCTTTATTTACGTCCATTACAGCCAGATCTCTATGGCTCACAGATGTGCCCAGGGAAGCTCCCAGAGGTGCGTCACAGGCCCAAAAGAAGCTTGCATCAAAGTGCTTCTTTGAGATGTCATAGCACTGCAGCAGCAGGTTCATGTGTGTGCAGTAGAGTTGTTGCTTGGCTTATCTCACTTTTTTGTTGTCATTCCCAAACTCTGGAGGCCCACGTCACACATTGTTTTGCCGAGACTTCATAGGACAAAGCCACATAAATTGTGTCTGGGTGCACTTCAGGAATAGTGTATCTGTTTATCTCTCCAAGTTGCTCTTGGAGGTTGGATAATTATGAAATTGGGACATCTGTAGGCTGAACATGTAGGAAAGAATGTTGAATGTACAATCCAAAGTTAACCTCGAATTTTTGCAATTCTCCTTGGTTAGATTTCCAAATACTCCCTCCTCTCTGCTCTAAATGCTTCAGATTATTACAAATTCTGACAAGGCTTTGGCGTGGTTTTCATAGTCCCCAGGTTCTATGTGGCCTACAAATGAAGTGAGGAGGAAGGGAGAGAGAGAGGAGAGGAAAAGGAGGGCATGCCCTGAAGAAAGCTGCAGGGAAAATGCCCAAAGCAGCGTTAATGTTACTGTTTAGCGTCTCGGTGGTTCTTGCTCCTCCACAATTCTATTTTTGTCTCCTCCCAATCTGCCTTTATAGTAAAGCTCTAGACCCAAAAAATTACATTTTGTAATCACAAAGTATAACCTGACCAAAGGTGAGACTCCTTTTATTCCAAAATATATTCTGATTACAACATGACCAGAACAGCTTGTGTTATTCTAGTTATAAAACTCACTGATCTGCACTATACTATGCTGTGCACAAATTTAGAGAGAAGTCTTGCTATGTCTGCCCTGAGTCGCCAGAAAAAAAATAAGCTAAGCCGTAAACATCATTTCATGGATGAGCAGAGTCAATATGGAGGTGATTTTCATGTGCTTTTTTTTTTCTATCACAGTCATACTCCCACCCACCCTTTTTATGTTGGATCCTAGTTTTACCTATGTGTTTTAATTAGAGAAGAGAATGATTGCATTATTAAGTTACTAACTTTAAATCTAGAATGTAACTTCAGTTTCCCAAGTGTAATCCTACAGGTAGCATGGGCTTCTTGGTGAAGAACTTTACTGGAACCTAAAAATGCTGCTGCAGAATGTTCTGAGCTACCATTCTTTCCCTTTGGTTGTCCACAGGGAATTCCTGAGCAATGGGCACGATTACTCCAAACCTCCAACATAACAAAATTAGAACAGAAGAAGAACCCACAAGCTGTTCTAGATGTTCTCAAATTCTATGATTCCAAAGAAACAGTCAACAATCAGAAATACATGAGCTTTACATCAGGAGGTAAGAGGAAGTCTATGGTATCAATGGTAAAGAGCATCATGTTAAGAACAAAATGTCTGTAGGACAATCTGAGAGTGTCATCTTAAGAACAAAATGTCTGTAGGGCATTTGAAGTCAGTTCTAGTACATTCATATGGCGTCAGCATAAGGAAACCAAAAATAAGTTGGAATTTGAGGTTGTTGTTAAGTTATATAGCTCAAGTATTTTTAGAATCCAAATAAGGTAATTATTTAGTGAAGTAGTAGTTCTGAGTTTGAATTAACAGTCAATTGTTGTCTCTTTACTGGCATAAAGACAGTCATTTATCAGGCCTTGTGATATGTTCATGAAGTAAGAGCTGTATGCGTGAAGCTGTGGTCTCTGGAAATTTATTTTGTCCCTTAGATTCATTGATTTGTACCATGATGACACAGCATACATTTTTTTGGTGTCAGGTTATTTTGATAAGACCCCAAAATCAGACTGAAAAGGGGAAACTATGTCTTACTATTTTTAGAAATTGAAATATCCGTGTTATTGCCAAATCTTGACCTCATTTGCTAGTGTGTAGATTTAGCCTTTATTTGGAGCTTTGATGTTCAAATTTGCACTATAAGCAGCTGTACTAGTCCGTTTTTATGCTGCCTGTACAGACATGTCTGAGACTGGGAAGAAAAAGAGATTTAATTGGACTTACAGTTCCACGTGGCTGGGGAGGCCTCATAATCATGGTGGGAGGTGAAAGGCACTTCTTACATGTCAGTGGCAAGAGGATATGAGAAAGAAGCAAAAGTGGAAAACCCCGATAAACCCATCAGATTTCATGAGACTTATTCACTATCATGAGAATAGCATGGGTAAGACTGGCTCCCATGTTTCAATTAGCTCCCCAGGGGTCCCTCCCACAACATGTGGGAATTCTGGGAGATGCAGTTCAAGTTGATATTTGGGTGGGGACACAGCAAAACCATATGATTCTGCCCCTGGCCCCTCCAAATCTCATGTCCTCACATTTCAAAACAAATCATTCCTTCCCAACAGTCCCCCAAAGTCTTAACTCGTTTCAGCATCAATCCAAAAGTCCATCGTCCAAAGTCTCATCTGAGACAAAGCAAGTCCCTTTTGCCTATGAGCCTGTAAAATCAAAAGGAAACTAGTTACTTCCTAGATAGAATAGGGGTACAGGCATTGGGTGAATACAGTCATTCCAAATGGGAGAAATTGGCCAAAACAAAGGGGTTACAGGGCCCATGCAAGTCCAAAATCCAGTGGGGCAGTCAAATCTTAAAGCTCTGAAGTGATGTCCTTTGACTGTAGGACTCACATCTAGGTCAAACTAATGCAAGAAGTGGGTATCCATGTTCTTGGGCAGTTCTGCACCTGTGACTTTGCAGAGTACAGACTCCTTCCAGGCTGCTTTCACAGGCTGCTGTTCAGTGTCTGCAACTTTTCCAGGTGCACAGTGCAAGCTGTCAGTTGATCTACCATTCTGGGGTCTGGAGGATGGTGGCCCTCTTCTCACAACTCCACTAGGCAGTGTCCCAGTAGGTACTCTTTGTGTGGGCTCTGATCCCGCATTTTCCTTCGACACTGCCCTAGCAGAGGTTCCCCATGAGGGCCCCACCACTGCAGTGCCTGAGCATCCAGGCATTTCCATACATCTTCTGAAATCTAGGCATAGGTCTCCAAACCTCAATTCTTGACTTCTGGGTATGTACAAGCTCAACACCATGTGGAAGCTGCCAAGGCTTGGGGCTTCCACCCTCTGAAGTCACAGCTCAAGCTGTATGTTGGTCCCTATCAGACATAGCTGGAGCAGCTGGCACAGAAGGCTCCAAGTCCCTAGACTGCACACAGCATGGGGTCCCTGGACCTGGTCCACAAAACCACATTTTCCTCTTGGACCTCTGGGCCTGTGATGAGAAGGGCTGCCGCGAAGTTCTGATATGGCCTGGAGACATTTTTCCCATGGTCTTTGAGATTGACATTAGGCCCCTTGCTACTTATGCAAATTTCTGCAGCCAACTTGAATTTCTCCCCAGAAAATAAGTTATTATTTTCTATCACATATTGAGGCTGCAAATTTTCCAAACTCGTATGCTCTGTTTCTCTTAGAAAACTGAATAGCTTTAACAGCACCCAAGTCTCCTCTTGAATGCCTTGCTGCTTAGAAATATCTTCCACCAAATACCCTAAATAATCTCTCTCAAGTTCAAAGTTCCACAAATCTCTAAGGCAGAGGCAAAATGCCACCAGTCTCTTTGCTAAAACATAACAATAGTTGCCTTTGCTCCAGTTCCCAACAAGCTCCTCATTACCATCTGAGACTACCTCAGTCTGAATTTTATTGTCCATATTGCTATCAGCATTTTGGACAAAGTCATTCAACAAGCCTCTATGAAGCTCCAAACTTCCCCACATTTTTATGTCTTCTTCTGAGCCCTTTCAAAGTGTTCCAGTCTCTGCCAGTTACCCAGTTCCAAGGTCACTTCCACATTTTCAGGATCTTTTCAGCAACACTCCACTTTACTGGTACCAATTTAGTATATTAGTCCATTTTCATGCTACTGATAAAAACATACCCAAGACTGGGAAGAAAAAGAGGTTTAATTGAACGTACAGTTCCATATGGCTAGGGAGGACTCAGAATCATGGTGGGAGGCAAAAGGCATTTTTTACATGGCAGCAGCAGGAGAAAATGAGAAAGAATCAAAAGCAGAAACCTGTGATAAACACATCAGATGTTGTGAGACTTATTCACTACCTTGAGAATAGCACAGGAAAGACCAGCCACCATGACTCTATTACCTCCCGCTGGGTCTCTCCCACAACATACGGGAATTCTGGGGGACACAATTTAAGTTGAGATTTGGATGGGGACACAGGCAAACTATATCAGCAAGTGAAATGTATATACCAAATAATACTTTCACATTTTGAGATAGATGATTTGAGTTCTCTCTACAATAATTTATTAACTTATTATTTAACATCTAAAGGATGAAGGGAGTATTATCGTTAGTATTCCAGCTATAAAGAGCCCCTACCTCTTGGCACTGGATTTAGTATTAGGCAGCCTTTAAGTTTCTTTGAGAATGATCCAAGGATACCCTTGGAAGGGGAAGAGTGTCTGATTTGGCCTTATCAAATATCAAAGCCCAAATTTGAATGCATATGGCAATTTACATGCTAAATTTGACTTTTTTTAAATGAGAAGATTGCTTAACTGCTGTTATCCAATGTTGAAAACCTAAAAAGAAAGCCATCAAGGAAAACTTTTTACTATATTTAAGCTTCCACATAGAATAAAATAAGAGATCCTGGTGACACATCAAAAAAAAAATGTTTTATGTGAGAAAATCAAGAGCTGTGCTCCAAGTTAGAACCATAGGCAACCAGAACTGAATGTATTCAAGAAATCATTTCAGTGTAACCACGAATACACTTTAGAGTCTCAGAGTTTGTTCTTTACTCCAAATAGCCATTGCTGTTTAACACTTAGTTTTATATGCCAGATTTCTCTCAACTTACAAAGATGAAATCCTGACAACTATATTAAAACTCAACTGTACAGTTGTACTATACTGAGCTGAGTGTACCTTATCATAGGTTTTCTGAATGCTCTGGTGTTGGGACTGACTAATAGCTGAGGAGAAGAGAAGCAGAAGTTGGAGATAGCACAGGAAGGTGGAAGGAAGGAATGGAAAGGAGGTAGGGAGAGAGGAAAGTGGGAAAAATCCTAGATATACAGTAGTTCCTCACTTACCCATGCGAAATATGTTCTAAGACCTCCAGTGGATGGCTGGAACCATGGATAGTACGGAACCTTATGTATACTATGTTTTTTTTTCTATACATACTTACCTATGATAAAGTTATGAATTAGGCACAGTAAGAGATAAACAACAGTAATTAATAATAAAATAGAATAATTATAACAATATGCCAGGATCACTACATTTGCTCTTTGGGGCTATTACGAAGTAAAATTAGGGATACTTGACTCTAAGCATAGTGGTATCTCCACAGTTGTTCTGATAACCAAA
This sequence comes from Sapajus apella, assembly GCF_009761245.1. Classification (NCBI taxonomy): domain Eukaryota; kingdom Metazoa; phylum Chordata; class Mammalia; order Primates; family Cebidae; genus Sapajus; species Sapajus apella. The sequence continues at coordinate 4,382,926 of NW_022437013.1, read as the reverse complement.
CTGGCTATTAAGTGACGAATAGGCTGGTAGTGTAAACAGAGTGGGTACACAGGGCAAAGGGATGATTCATGTCTCAGGTGGAATGGAGCAGAATGACATGAGATTTTATCATACTTGAAATGGCGTGCAGTTTGAAACTTATGAATTGGTTATTTCTGTAATTTTTTATTTAATATTTTTGGACCACAGTTGACCACAGATAGCTGAAAGCACAAAAAGTGAAACATCAGATAAGGGGGACTACTATAAATGTATAGAATCATACCAGTTAAGAGTAGGTAATGTTGTCATTCTTGAATATAAATGAGATTCACTAGAGGCGTTCATTAATATCTGTAAAATGACCTGGTGAGAATATGGTGAAGATGTAATGTTGTAAGCTATTTTAAGAAAAACTATGTCATTAGTCATAATATCTAGTTAATGCTAAATTGGAGCATGTCCTTCTAGTTAAAATCATGCAGTTTTTCATTTTTATTTTTCTGGTATGGTCTCTAAAGAAAACAGTCTTTATGAAACAAAGATGACCTCTGTAATCTCACTTTGCAGATAAAAGTGCACATGGATACATAGCAGCCCATCCTTCGGTAAGTGAAAAATTGAAAACTGTTTCGTATAATTGGTGTTTTCAGAGATTTAGGAGAATGTAACTGCACAGGTCCAGTTTTTAGTTATAGAGTCTTTTAAAAACAATTTTAAGGTATAATTCGGTATATAAAATTTACCTATTTTCAGGTAAACAGTTCAATGAGTTTTGGTAAATGTACCTGTGCTACCATCAGCACAATTGAGTTTTAGAATGTGTCCATCACCCCAGTAAAATCCTTCATACCTGCTTACAGTTAACTCTACCCACCCCACCCTAGTCATAGGCAAGAACTAATATGGATTCTGCCTTTATGGGTTTGGCTTTCTGGACATTTCATGTAAATGAAAAAATACAGCATGTGACTTTTGTGTATTGGCTTTTTGTACTCAGCTTAATTCTTTTACGATTCACCCAAGTTGTTGTGTATATCAGTAATTTGTGTTCCTTTTTACCTCTGTGCATTCCAGAATATGATTGTACCATTGTTTGTTTAACCCTTCATACTCTGAAGGCTCTCTAGTCTATTTTCAGTTGCTATCTATTACAAATAAAGCTACTAGGAACATTCTTGTACAGGGTCTCTATATCGACAGTGTTAAAGATTTACATGTAGAACCTTGAGAATAATAATCATGTTAATAGAAATTTCTCTGAACACCTACAGTGTACACTTACAATGTAAACTGTAAGATAATTTTATTTTTACATGTACTTAATCTTTCCTACAGCCTAATTAAGTAAGTCTTACCATTGTCCCCATTTTACAAATGAGGAAACTGAGGTTTGGAGAAACTAAATAGCTTCTCTAAGGTTTTAACAGTATACATTTTGTATGTCACTTGTTCCAACAAACTAAGGTACAGTGAGGGAAGTGACTTCGGCCAAAGTCACATAGATAATTTTTATCAGAAAAATGACTGGAAAATAAGTAACCTACTCGTTAGAAGTGCTATAGTTTCTGAAAGAGTATTTGTGCAGATTAGACAGAAAATAATCTCAGATAAGGCTTCCCTTTCTGTGATTTTCATTTTGATATCCTGAAAGAAATTACTTCTTGCCCCATTTGCTTTTCTAGGGGTGAAATAATTTGCATTACTGAAAGTCTGTTAACCATTTATTCAAACAGTAATTGATGACCACACTGATTCTTCTTCCTTTTATATTGTCTACTTGATATCACCCTAGGTAGCCAGTATGACCCCACTAGATCATTTTAGTTGTAAAGAGTAAAGGCTCTGAAATAGTATATCAGTTTCTCAAAAATTAAAAATAGTATTAACCATATGATCTAACTATTCCACTTCTGGGTATATACCCATAATTGAAAACAGGGTCTCCAAGAGATATTTATACACTGATGTTTATTGCAGCAATATTCACAGTAGGCAAATGGTGGAAGCAACCTGAGTCTCCACCAACAGATGAAGGGTTAAACAGAAGGTGGTATATATAAACAGTAGAATATTATTAAGCCTTAAAAAGAAGATAATTCTGACACGTTAAAACATGGATGAACCATGAGGACATTATGCTAAGTGAAATAAGCCAATCACAAAAGGCCACATACTATATGATTCCACTTATATGAGGTACCTAGAGGAGTCAAATTTATAGAGACAGAAAGTAGAATACTAGTTACCAGGAGCTGGGGGGAGGGGAAGTGGGGAGTTGTTTAATGCAAGAGAGAAGGAGTTCTGGAGATGAATGGTGGTGATGATTATACAACAGTGCCCTCAACAGTACTGAAATGTATACCTAAAAATGGTTAAGATGGTAAATTTTATGTTATATATATTTTACTACAATTAAAAATAAAATGAAAAAAAGAGTGAAGACTCTGGACATAGATATTTAATCTGATTTCTGCATTTACTAAGTATGTCACTTTGGGAAAGTAGTTTAGCTTCTCTGAGCTTCTTTCCTCAGCCATAAGAAGGAATAATAATGGTACTTACCTCCTAGATCTTGTGTGAATATTGAATGTGATAATGCACATAAAGTACTTAGTATAGCACCTGGCACACAATATGTGTTTATTATATGTAAACTATTATTTTTATGTGACCACAAGAGGAAAAACTCACTGTCTTCGCACACGAAGCTTGTACTTGCACTTTGCTCAGATTCCCCAAAACAGAACAGAATATGGCCCTCTTATCTGACTGGTCATTTCCCCTCTTCCTCCTTCTTTGCTATGACAGCTTCCTGGGCCACACTGAAAACAACATGTGAAGGGAGGTAATAGGAAAATGGGAATAACAAAAATGACAGTCTTCCATGATCAATGCATACTTTACCTCCTTTGATTTCAGTAATATCATGCTTGTGCTATCTTGACTGGGTATTCTGACAAAAAAATAGTTATTATTTTTTTAGATTGGTCAGCTTTTGAAACACCAGCTTGCTAGGATAGTCTGTGTATTGGTTTTTGTCTTCTCCTAAGATATTAACTGTTCTTTTGAAATTGGTTCTATTGGTTTTGCTTGTAGAATTAAAACAAAGTCGATGTAATGGCTAAAATATTCCATTAAGTTAGAAAAAATAATAATCTCACTGTCTAGGGATAAAACAAATAGATTTTTACTTATTTAGCATATATTTACCAACTGCCTACTTTAAGCTCTAGGAAGTTTGGATCTCAGACTGGTAGGGGAAGGTAAACATAAACATAAAAAAGTACAATACACCAGCCTGAGAAATTCCACCTCTACTAAAAATGCAAAATTAACTGAGCATGGTGGCATAGGCCTGTAATCCCAGCTACTTGGGAGGCTGAGGCAGGAGAATCACTTGAACCCGGGAAGTGGAGATTGTGGTGAGCCAAGATCGTGCCATTGCACTACAGCCTGGGCAACAAGAGCAAAACTCTGTCTCAAAAAAAAAAAAAAAAAAAGTACAATACAATATGAATAGTGATCAAGCACAGTGACTCATGCCTGTGATCCCAGCATCGCTAGGGGTCGAGGTGGGCAGATTGCTTGAGCTGGGGGTTTAAGACCATCCTCTGTAACATGGTGTGGTGGTGTACACCTGTAGTCCCAACTACTTTGGCGGCTGAGGTGGGAGGATCACTTGAGCCCTGGAGGTGGAGGCTGCAGTGAGCTGTAATCATGCCACTGCATTCTAGCCTGGTGACAGAGCAAATTGTCTCAAAAAAAAAAAAAAAAAACCACACAACAATATGGATAGTATTACATATCTTAAAATATGTCCATGTGCTATGAGATTCCAGAGAAATAGATTGCTTTTAGCTGGGAAGGGAAAGGGAAGCACGCCCTTTTCTCTAAGGGCTGAAGCTCAGTGGGTGATACCAAATAAATACTTGATATGTATTTGTTGATTGTTAAGTTAGAAAATGCTTCATAAAAAGTTGGCATTTGAGCTAGACCTTAAAGGTCAGGTGAGATTTGGATCTTTGAAGATGGGAAGGGTATTTTAAGTATAAAGAAAAACATAGGCTGGGTGCAGTGGCTCATGCCTGTAATTCCAGCACTTTGGGAGGCCAAAGCAGGCGGGTCATGAGGTCAGGAGTTTGATACCAGCCTGGCCAATATGGTAAAACCCCATCTCTATGAAAATACAAAAAATAGCCAGGCGTGGTGGCATGCATCTCTAATCCCAACTACTCGGGAGGCTGAGGCAGAAGAATTGCTTGAACCCAGGAAGTGGAGGTTGTAGTGAGTCAAGATCATGCCACTGCACTCCAGCCTGGGTGACAGACTGAGACTCTGTCTTTTCAAAAACAAACAAACAAAAACATAAGAAAGGGCATGTTGGTGAGTAGAGCAAGGAAACAAGGAATATGGGGTTGAATGAAGACTGGGATGCAAGAAAGGGAATCAGGAAATAAGCCTTGAAGGTTAAGGTAGAACCAAATCATACAGGCTCTTAAATGGTATTCCACAGAATGTGGCTATTCCAGTATCCAGTGGGAAGCTTTTGAAGTGTTTTGGAATAGGAAGGTTAAGTGATTAACGCTTATACCTTGGGAAGAGTAATCTGATAGCAAACGTCTAGAATGAGTTAAGGACAAAAGGTTAGACTGGATGAAGGGAGACAAGTAGGGACAATATTGCAAGCATCCAAGTAATCAGAGCCAGAAATGAGGTAGTAACAGTAGGAATGGGGAGATTACATTCAAATTCTAGAGATATTTAGATTATTAATTGGATGTTGGAGGAAAGGGTGACGTTAAAGATGAATACAGGCTTAAACTGATTGGTGGGTGGTTAAAAATATAATGATGCTGTCTTTCAGGAGAAGCCAATTTCTGTGGGAAGATGCTGAGTTCTTTATTAGTTTGAGTTTGAAGGGCTGGCAGGACTTTCAGGTGAAGAGAATGGGTTGACTGCTTGATGAAGGCTAGGTTTCTATTGATTGAACGAACTGAATTGGACCCTGATATTCTATTTGGATCGCTTCAGTGGGACTCAGTTCCTTAGGAATAGATAACTGCACCTGTGTTTTCCTTATAGTTCTAGAGGAGAGTACGCTTTGCAATGTGTATGTCTTTTTTGCATCATAAAAACTCCCAGTAGAGCTGGCTGTCTACAGAATCTGATTTAATGGGACTGATTACCCCTTGTAGACATAGCCTGAACTGATCACAAGTTTTGGCATAGTTTAGTAGCCTGGGTAAGAATTAAAACAGAAGCAATGTTGTATTCTCTAAGTGTTTTAAACTCATGATTCTGTAATTAATATTGAACTCAGGGATAAATCTCATAGTGATATAACACCTACTTTATTGCTTATTTGTGGATATCTTAACTCATTCTAGACATTCAATATCTTTGAAATTAGTACATTCAATTTCAAATACTCTTCAGGGACCCACTCTTTATTTGAGGCTAATTTTAAAATTTTATAAGTTTATTATACGGTTGAAAACAAATCACATATTTAGAATCCTAAGTTAGTATTCCAAGTGGAAGGAACAGCAATAGTATGTCATTATTGTGTTGTCTTATTGAACATGCCATTATCTGTGCCTAGAGAATCTGGGTGTGCAGTTGACAGATTGCTCATTTGTGATTTGCAGTACTGGTTAAATTTTTTTTAACATAGTTTAGTAGTTCTTTTACTTCAATGTGTATCAGAATTTCCTGGGGATTATGTTAGATTGCAGATTCCAGGGCTCCACTGCCAGAGTAGATCTGGAGTAGAACCCTAAAATCTACATAAACAACCACCAAAAGTGCCCCCCAAACAATATTTTATGTTATCTAAAGCCTCCAAAGTCCTTACCTCTAAGTTCTTTGACCTTTAAAAATTAAGCTCTGAGAAAATGGAATTTCCTAAGGTAGCTACTCTAGCTGGTGTAGTCTCTAGAGCAACGTTCAGAACTTACAGTCTGTAAGTGAGCTTCAGATCTATGAACTGTTGAAGTTATATGTAAAAGCATGTATCTACCTGTATTTTTTCTGGGGAGATAGGCCAAACCCTAAGAGCCCAGGACCCAACTTAGCTTAAGAACTACATTCCCGGCTGGGCGCTGTGGCTCACGCCTGTAATCCCAGCACTTTAGGAGGCTGAGGCGGACAGATCACCCGAGGTTGGGAGTTCGAGACCAGCCTGACCAACATAGAGAAACCCCGTCTCTAATAAAAATATAAAATTAGCTGGGCATTGTGGCACATTCCTGAAATCATTTCAGTTCTCGGTACCAAAGACTTGTATCCTTTGTGGATTGCTGGGGATTTAATGCTCTCTGGCCCAACCATAATTCAAAACATACTATCCACTCAATGCCACACATTCTTTCCAGTCTACCAACCAATATGGCAGGATACGGTTTGGTCCAAACTAAACAGAAATGTCTGTCTTTTTCTTTTCCCACAAACCTTCACAGGATAAAAACCTTCAGGTTTTCTGATAGTTCCATAAGTCATTCCTTAGAGTTGGGGAATGGCCTCCATTTGAAATTAGCAGTGAAGATAGTAATGAATGTTAACAGTCAGTGAAATCTTGCAGGTGGATCTTATCTAGTGAAGCATTAAGACTTAAGATGTGTAAGGTTGCCCCTTGCCCAGCAGGCATTGATTGATCTTTGTACCAGTTTAAGGGTTGAGCCAAGAAGAATAGACCTTGAATCACTCTTTTTGCCTCTAGGGCCATTTTTAGAGCTTAATAGACTGTATATACTCTCACTTGTAGGGGTCACATCATGCATTACTTCAAACATAATAAGGGATCCCCATACTTCACTTTATATTTTTGCTATAAATTTTTGAAATGATTTTTGAAATAATAACTTTGAAATTATTTACTTACAAGTAACTTTCAAAATGTGTGGTTAGGTAATTTCTTGTTAAATCATTGTAAATACTCAAGAATTGTTGCTAAATAAGAAAATCTAACCTAAAATTTATATTTAATATATGAAATTTCTATAAATGCTAAACATAAGTGACAAGTTCGCACATTATTATATTAACAGACATTTAATTAGACATTAATTAATTTAGACTTTATAGTTTTCTCGTGGCTTTTTGGAGCTGATGCTTTATTTCTGATGTCAAACACTTTCATAGGCCCACATAATACTAATCAATCCTGGGCAAGGTTCATATTGCCTAATGGATTAAATAGCACCATTTTCCATATAAAAAAGTACTCAGCTTCCACCTTTCTACAAAGACACAGTGATTAGGTATATTACTGAACCCAGCTGGTATAATATAGGGCAAAACTTTCTGGAGCATAATATCAAAGCAAATTTCAATAACCCAAAGGCCATTTCTCCCTGTGCCCACTGAAGTGCCCTGAAGAATTAGTGTTTTGCAAGAAGAAAGTGATTTTTTTAAATCTGGAAAATTAATGTCATTAACATATGTTGCTATCCACATGGCTATACAATATAATAGTCCAGTAGTTATGGCTAAATTAAGAATAAATCTAGGTGCATAAATAAACTGATGTCCAGTAAACATAGAAACTTCAATCTATAAACCACTTAGCATCTATATCAGAGCAATCAAATATTCTTTCAAATACTTGTTTATAAATTCTTTGTTGTCTTTCTTCTCACAATTGATAAATCTTTCTGGATCCTATCAGATTTATGATTACACCTTATTACTTCACCATAGGTTTATACATGAATGTAGAAAAGCAACATTGAATTTTTAATCACGACTGAGGTCCTTTGATGTGCCTATAACTGCCTCAGGAGCTTTGTCCTCAAGGAACAAAAATTCATTGTCAGAATATGTTAGGCCAGTATACCCAATAGCATAAACAAAAACAAAATAAATACATAAAACCAAAACAAAAAGCACCCATAATAGCAATGTCCAACAGAAATGTAAACTATATTTGTAACTTTAAATTCTAGTAACCACATATTAAAAGGTAAAAAATAGGTGAAATAAATTTTAGTAATATATTTATTAGCACAACATACTCAAAATATCAGCATGTCAACATATAATCAATTTAAGAAGCATTAATCTAACATTTTACAATTTTTTATATGAAGTATACAATATCTGGCATGTAATTTACACTTGAAACATATCTCAATTCAGACTAGCCACATTTTAAGTGTTCTGTAGCCTTATGTGGCTAGTTGCTGCCATATTAAACAGTGCAGACCTAAGCCATAGTTCATGGTTTTTAAACTTGAGCATGCATCAGGATCACCTGGAAGGCCTGTTATAACACAGATTGCTGAGCCCCACTGGCAGAGTTTCTGATTCATAGGTCTGGTTGGAGCCTGAAAATTTATATTTCTAACAAGTTCTTTGATGGTGCTAATGCGGATGATCTGGGAACCACACTTTAAGAACTATGGCTATGGTTCTTTCAAAATCCAACTTCAGAGCCATTTTACACTATATTAACATGAATGATCAAGAACTGACCCTAGGTATTGTCACTATTGTACCACAATATTGTTGTATTATTGCAGTTTATAAACCTTGCAAATTACCATTTACATTATGGGTAGTATGGAGTAATTATTCATATGGATGGGTAGTCCTTAGATCTTCATGTCTATTACTCTCTGAGTGCTTCTTTCCAGGAGGCTGGACAGGGGAGAGATGTTTATTGGCTTGCTTGTTCTTAGTGAGTATTTACAGAGCTGTATTAATACCATATCCATATGCGTGCTCTGATCCTCAGGTAGAAAATCGTTCCAGTTGGCAAACTGTTGATCAATAAATTGATAACCTGCCCAGTATAGGTTCAAGGCTCTAAGAGCAATTAATTTGATTTTTAATGTGTTTCAAAAACATTGAACTTTATTATATTAAGTGAATAATAGTCTACTGTTTTTGAGCTCAATGAAAATTTTTAAAAACATATTAGACTCCATGGTTCTTTAAGCTATGACATGAATTTATCTCTGAATAAGTTCAGAGATTGTATTCAGGTGAGCAGGTCCTGGCCACCAAATTGTTGATGATTCTGATCATTTATGAAAGATGTAGTTTACTCCTATCTCTACATAAATATTTCATTTCCCTTGTTTTATTTCTGTAGAAAAGCAATGAGGAGTTAATACCTTGTCTTTAAACTTTGTTTTTGTCACAAGAGTACAAAAACAGCATCTGAACCTCCATTGGCCCCTCCTGTGTCTGAAGAAGAAGATGAAGAGGAGGAGGAAGAAGAAGATGACAATGAGCCCCCACCAGTTATTGCACCAAGACCAGAGCATACAAAATCAGTAAGTCACAAGTGACTACTTTCAAGTGAGTCAAAAAATGCCCTTTGGAATAGTCATAGAGTTAGAATACAGTTAAACAAGTAGTACCTATTAAACATAGTTTATGTTCCAAGAACTAGAGTATAAGATATGACCAAGGTTTTGAGGATGTTGTTTGAGGATACAAGATTAGCACATTAAACAACTAGAGGATAATAACAAACAATACATAAATAACTGCTAAATTATAAAACTGTTGGAGAAGTTAAGATAAGGAAGGAAATCTATGTAAACCAGGTAGGAAGAATTGCATAAACAGAGGTCCCCAGATCAGAATTAGCAGGGCATATATAGGGATGTCCAAAGACTAGCTCCCATGATCTTTCAAGGGTGTTGTACTTTCAGCTACTTAAACTCCTTTTTTTTTTTTTTTTTTAAAGAAAATACCACTTAAAAAATTCATTGAAATGACAATACCTTGACTCCACCCTCTTTCCTTGGCCTGCTGTTTTAATTTTTGTTTTTTTTTGTTTGGTTGTTTGTTTGTTTGTTTTAAGATCTACACTCGTTCTGTGGTTGAATCCATTGCTTCACCAGCAGCACCAAATAAAGAGGTCACACCACCCTCTGCTGAGAATGCCAATTCCAGTACTTTGTACAGAAACACAGATCGGCAAAGAAAAAAATCCAAGATGACAGATGAGGAGATCTTAGAGAAACTAAGTGAGTACTTTTGTCGTGATTATATTCTTCATGGGAGTGTTTCTCATAAGCCATTTAAAATGGGAATTGATCCTTTGGAGGTTTTAATCTGCTTATATTAACTTCAGGCGTCCCAAAATCATGAGATGAAAACTTTGGGACTCACTGCATATGCCAGATACTTCCTCCCTTCCACTCCTAATTTGACAGGAATTAAGTATTTTTACTTGAAGGAATCAATTGAGGTGAAAACTTGATAAGGCAAATTAAGTATCAAGTTTTAAGATTATATCTGCAAAATATATAGAATAGTCTGATAAAATATGTTATGATCATAACCCAAGGGCCTTCAACTAATCAGTGATGATAAATATATCAACCTCAAAGCCCAACAGTCAGTCAAAACTTAGAACCACAAATAATATAGTTTTCCCCTTAATTCAGAAGCATTTCTATGTGGCAGGAGAGACAGAGCCAGCAAATGCTAGTCACTTCCTTCCACAGTGTCATTAGTGTGTACATGCTCATGTGTACACACTTGTTGCCCCAGTTTATAAAACACTTACCTTTTAGTTACTTTTCTGGGTCAAGAAGATTAAAAAAAAATATATATATATATATAATCTGCTGAAAAGTTAAAGGTTTATAAAGCATATTCATTAAACTTATACTGCAAAAGCATCTAGCAAATTGCTAGATATCAGCAATCAGTGTCCCCCAACCCCCAGTTTTACTAACTCCTACTCATCCTTCAAAACTCAGCTCAAAAGTTGCCTCCTCAGAAAACTGTTGCTTGTCTCTCCCAGTCCAAGTTAAGGGCTTCTCTTCTTTACCAGTTTTATTGGAGAACATATCACACCATATTAGTCTGACTTCTTCACTAGATTGTGAGCTTCTCAAGGACAGGGACTATGTCCTTTTTTCCCTATATGTCCAACTCCTAGTTCATGCCTATTACATAAAGGCATACAACAAATGCTTGTTGAGTGAATGAATGAAAAAATAATTAAACAAATACATCTTTCCCGAGTTCCTATTTGTCTGTTCTATACAAGAAACTTTGGAGGACACAATAGAATGAAACTTTCCTGTCATCAAGAAACTTAATCTTTTTTGGAAAATATGGTTTAATAGTATGATACAATTAGAGAATAAAAGAATCTCATTTCAACTAAAAAAAAAGACCTCAGAAAAACAAGAGAGTAATTCCCACTACAGGCCACAGGGAGGCTCTGCAGAGGTGGTGGTAGGATGATTTTGCCCTCCAAAGGACATATAGCAATGTGTGGAGAGTGTTTTTATTGTCATGATTCACAGATTGCTAGTAGCATCTAGTGGGTAGAGGCTAAGGATGCTTCTAAACATCTTAGAGTGCACAGGACAGCTACCCTCCACCTGCCTTACAATAAAGAATTATTCAATCCAAAATGTCAACAGCGCTGAGATTGAGACATTTGAGTTAGAAGCATTTGGAAAGGCAAAGGTCGGAGTTGCAGCTGTCAGTGAGCACTCAGAACTACAATTGCTAGATTTTTGCTAACTGACTTTACTATTCATGATTAAATATGCCACTAGCACTAATACTAACAATTTGCTATAATAACAGCAGAAATAATTCTCATTTATTGGGCATCTTCTGTATGGGCCACTTTACATACATTGTCATAGTTTATTTTCACAGTAATTCCTTGCAGCTGATCTTAATATCCTCGCTTTACAGCTCAGTGAATGTAGTAAGCTTTAAAAAGCTTAAGTGACCAAGTCACCAAACCAAAGTGTGGCACAGCCAAAGTTTGAACTGAGACCTGTTTACCTTTAAAGGTTTCACTTTTTCCATTACCTACCCACTTTGTTTCTGCATACTTTTGAAAAAAGGAAGGATGAAATGAAAGAATTGCCTGCATAATTTAAGTTCAATTATTCAGACAATTGCCACAATGTTTTCCTTTATTTTGCATATGTAGACATCACCTATGTGATTATATCAGATTTTAAAAATCTAACTTGCTTTAATAAAATGACTATTTGTTATCCATTTCAAATTGCAATAGGTTTATTACAACAAAACGCTTGTATAGTTTTGTTAAGTTAGCTGACAGAGAAACAAGCATTATTTCCTTGGGCCAAAATTTTGCTTTGCTTGTATACTCTACTGGTGCGAGAGCTGTGTCCTTATTATTTGTTGTTTATTCTGCTCTACACTGAGCAGCGTGGTGAAGAAAGGGGAAGCTAACTTTGATTACATTTTCATTAAGAATTACGTGTTTTGTTTTGTTTTTTCTGTACTGGACTTCATGCTTGGGCATAGAAAGAATCATTTTCCCTCTAGCCAGCAGGCCACCTGTGACTGCCAACCTTTCATTAGACTTGTAGATTTTGGCAAAGTGAACCTGCCGAGAAATGGAACAGTGCTTCTCCTGAAGCAGATCCAGTGAACTATAGTCCAAAGTCTACAAAGTCAGACTTTCTTGCTCCTGCTTCACCATTACACTTTCTGTGCCTTCTCTCTGCCATTACACCTTTGTCTAAGGATAACTTTAGACAAGTCACTTAACTCCTCTGAGCCTCAGCTTTTAATCTGTGGAGATAAGAATCATAACTACATTTTTGTAAGAGACAGGTCTGGCGTGCACTGGGACAATCATAGCCACTGCAACCTTGACCTCGTGGGCTCAAACGATCCACCTCAGCCTCCCAAGTAGCTAGAATTTTAGGTGCGCACCACCATGCCCAGCTAATTTTTTATTGTTTTGTACAGATGGGGTCTTGCTGTGTTGCCCAGAATCTGGTCTTGAACTCCTGACCTCAAGCAGTCCTCCTGCCTCAACCTCCCAATATGCTGGTATTACAGGCAGGAGCCACCAAGCCTAGGGAGTTCATCCCATAGTTAAGAGGGCAGATACTGGAGCCAGAAGGATCTACATTTAAATAATAGATCCATTGCTATTAGTTGTGTCACCTAGGGCCAGTTATTTAAATTTTTGGGGCCTGCATTTTCTCATCTAAAAAGTGGGGATAATGATAATATAAAAACCTCAGGAACAGTATCGGGCACATCATAGGTGCTCAATAGGTGGTAGTTATTATTACATGAGTATATAGCCTTAATAAGATAATACAGTGGGTCAAGCTTTGAAATAAGTCATCACTGGGTCTCAGTCATATACTTATACTAGCTGTATGTCTTTAGTCAAGTCACTTAACATGTCTGAACATCAGTTTCTTTATCTGGAAGATGGAGATAATAATAGTACCTATATAATAGGGGTTATGTGAGGACTAAATTAGTTAAAGTATATAAGACACCTAGCACAATAAACAGTAGTATTAAATTATTATGCTATTTTTATAGAGTGAGAGTGATCATAATTTTCAGCATACAAATGGGGGTATGGGTTTTACAGTGGGACAGAATGATTGAAGCCAGGAATAATCCCAGATGTATGATCACTGTACAGAAGCCATCAAGTGTCTTGTACTCAAGGGCATCATTGGAGCTTGGGGAAAGAGTAGAGGAGCCTGTGCTGAGAGACTGAGAGGTAAAAGAGGGGAAAAAGGGAAACAGGGAGGTAGAAAAGTGGCCAACATCCCATAGTAGAGTGGACCTCATAAGCATGATGAAGAATAGATGGCACCCTCTACTAAACCATCCTCACCTTCAGTGTCAGTGATCTGGTTACTAAGAGGTGGGCAGACCAGACCACAGAGCTATTCATCTTTCAATGCAGATACTGATTGTGGTGGCCAGACCAAGAGATCATTAATGGCTGAAATGAACAGATCACCTTTCAGTTTTATACAGACAAATAGACTGGGTCTGGCTTGTTCACTGTGGTCTGTCCAGATCTGATGGAAAATAGAGAAACCCCCTATTTTAGTGACATTTTAGTGACAAATTTCAAAAGCCATTGACTGTCAGTAAAATTGTGTAATACAGAAAATTTGTCTTCAACCTCCTTCCTCTGGGCCCCACAATCACCTATTCCTCGTTTCTCGCCTCCCACAGCATTCCTCACTCAAAACCCTTTTTCCTAATTCACCCTCATATAGAACTGATATCAATTTAGAGAAATATTTTCATTTTTCTCAGAAATAAAAATCTTCACTATGCTAAAAGGATCATCTTTTAATGGTAGGAGTTCACCTTAGCTTAATATGACAGAAAATACATTGATGGGATTTTCTGTCACTGTCACTGAACCCATATCATGAATGCTATTTTCAAATACAAGTATTTAGTGATTTCTTAAAACTTGTACTTTCAAACGAATGGTTTCTTTCTTATTTAGGAAGTTCTGGTAGGAAATTGTTCCGGTATTGCTTTTTTATTCTTTTCATTTTGATTTGCTGATTTTAAAAAAATTCTCCTTATTCTGTCACAGTGTTTTTTATTTATTGTAATTTGCAAAAACAAATTATAATAAGTAATGGAAAAGATCACTTTAAAAGCTTGTTTTGTAATTGAAAATGGTAAGCAAGGCCTCTTGTATGCTTGCCTAACATCAGTAGATGGCAGCACACACTCTCCTGTGAAGGGCAATGGATGTGCAGACGCCATTTTATTTAAATAGCAGTTCAGTTCAGAAGCTTATCAAAATGGTTGTCTTTTGGTAATCCTCATGAAAAGATTTATTTCCAGTTTTTTTTTTCCCCCTGCTTACCATATAAATAAAGGTTGAATAATTTACTGCCATGAAGCCAAATTAACTGAACTCCACCAATTGAAATGGGTCCTAATTCAGAAAGTGGCTTGGGCTGAAGCTTATTTGCTGTTTCTATAAGAAACGAGTTTGCTCTGCAACTTAATAGTAAAACTTTTTTAGAAGACTTTAAACTGCTTAATAAAATTATGGTTTCAAGTGACTTCAAAATCATCATTTCATTAAAATAAAAAAGCCCAGGCCCTTACTCATTAATAGCTAACTTGAATAAGAATGGCTCTCAGTTATATGGAAATCTGTTAGACAAGTTGAAAAACAAAATACCCACTTAGAAATTGCTAAATTGGTGGCATTCTATACATATAGCTCAAGTAAAATTATTCTCCAACCTTACCTTAAACTATGGAGCATTTACAAAAGGAAATAACTAATTGTATTTTATTTTAATTCAGCAAATATTTATTTAGTATTCAATATATTCTATACACAGCATTGTGTGAGGAGGCACTGAAGATACAGAGATGAATAAGACATGGCTCCTGTCCTTGAGACATGGTCTAAAAGGTGATATCAAATACCATGATATCAAATACCATGCACACACAAAGGAACCTGTGCAGATGGCTGCTTACTTCACAGAGTAATTCAGCACAAGTGTTACATTGTGACCAAGACCTTAAATGAACCAGGAAGAACTGTGGAATTCCTATGATGTATATAATGTACTTTTCTAGCCATGGATACAACAATGAATGAATGCCAGATGACTGTGGAACCCTTCAGTTCTAATTCTTACAACTCTAAGTTCCAAATAGATAGATATAGGCCTCTGAAGTATTAAGTACAGAGAGAGAGAAAGCAAGGGCAAGACAGAGAGAGAGAGAGAAGATACATTAGTAGCACAGAAAAAGGAAGTTGTTAATTATTCAAAGGAATCAGAAAAAAATCAGAAAAACCTTTCGAGAAGAGGCAACATCTAAGCTGTTTTTAAGAATAAATAGGAACTTGCCACAGAGAAAATATGGGAAGGACATTTCAGGCAGAGAATGCGTCAAAGAAGACTTGAAGGTTTATGTCTGGGAACTCTGACTTATTCAGTGTTACTTAAATAAAGAATTGGCAGTGGATGGTGATACTGGAGTTGTAGGAGTAAGCAGGTGCTGATCATGAGCTACCATTAGTTTATTATGCTCAGAGCATAAAGTTCTAGTGGGGAAGTGGTAAAATATGAGAAGAGAATGAAGCAGGAGCAAGATTAGGAACCTTGCATTGCCAAGGAGTTTTGGCTTTCGTATGTAGGTATTAGGGAGCTATAACCAGAGAATCACATCATCAGGTCTTCACTTACAGGATCCTGATAGAGATGTAGAGCCTTGACTAGAGAGGGCAGCAGCTAGAAACCAGAAGTCTAGTTAGGAGGCTATTGGAATAATCCAGGAAAAAGATGATGAGAGCCCCAACCAAAGCAGCAGTAATGAGGAAGGGACACATTAAAAAGGTGTCTAGGAGATATCTTGTCCACCAAGATATAGGCCCTTGGTGGACAACTGCATATGGAAAGTGAAAGTAAGAGACAAAGTAAGAGTCAATGACGACTCGCAGATTTCTGACTCAGGCTACTGAATAGATGGATTGGCATACTACTGACTGACATTGGAAATACAAAAGTAAAAGTATTATAACAACCCATATATTAGTGAAGTGTTATTTAACTTAATTGAAAAGTGTGCTTTCATTACAAAAACAGAAACAAAAACAAACAAAAAAAACCCAACAACTTGATGAGTAATCCATGAGTGAAATGTTTAACTAATTATTTTCCCCAAGGTATACTATCTACTGTTAGGTCTAAATTAAGTTATATACTAGCCCAGAAAATAGACTGTTGTGTAAATTAGCATGAAGTATTTATTATCTGTGGCACATAACTGAGCACTTGAATACATATTTTCTCTTTCTTATTCATTTAATCAACAAACATTTGTTTAGTATCAGCCACTGTTCTAGGCTCCAAAGTTACAGGGATGAAAAGACAAAGTTCCTGCCCTCAAGAAGCAGCATGTAAATCTCAGTAGAAGGATCAGAGAAGCTGGATAATTTGAGATTTTATTGAAATGATAAATAAGAATTCATGGGTTAGATAGGAAAGGGAAAGGGGGAACACAAAGTGCAAAGACCTAAGCACTAGATAGTGATAGCATTACTAAGATATAAAGTAGTAAGGGTAGAGAAAAAGAATAATAATATAAAGCTAGACTGGTTAGATAGAAGCCAGGTGATGCTAAATGGTGAAGGGACTTCTCTGTCTAACTACAGAATTTGGATTTAATCCTGTAGTGGAAAGGAGCGTTTGAGGAATTATGAACAGTGGAGCAGAATCACTCTGATATAGGATTATTGTACATCTTAGTCTGTCCAGGACAGTCTCATTTTTTATGAATAATATGGTTCCCTTTTCCAAAGGCATGGAGTAAGAGGAACTAGAGAAAACAGAATCTCTAAGTAGGTTATGACTGGCATGATTGTTTGGATAAGAGGTATTGAAGGCCTGAACAATAGGAATGGCCGTGGGCATAGAGAGAAGAGTATGAATAAGAGTGACAACTAGAAGGTAGAAGCTAAGATCTTCTCTTGATTCGTTCACATGTGAAAATCTCGTCTTACCAACTGAACACTTCTTTGTACCATGTGTTAGTAAGATATAACTCAAAGGTAATAATACTGACATGTTTGCTTCCAAAAAGAAAGGAGGGCCAGAGGCATCCAAATAAATGATGCCCTTTAAAGTACGACCCTTGAAAAGCTGCACCCTTATTGCCATGATGGTTCTATAACCCCAAGTTTTTTCTAGACCTTTTTGAACACTGCATTGAAGAGTCAGTGCTACTTCTGTGGTATTTATTCTGAGTGATAGCAAGTATTCATCCTCTCAGTGATGGATTGGATTTTTTGAAATAGCAAAACTAATATTTTTAAAGAGCCAAACGTGAAAAATTAATGGTTTCCTTATGTAGCTTATAAACTTACTAAGAAATGTTTGGAGCTATCTATAGAAACAGAAAGTAGATTAGTTGTTGCCTAGGTATGTTTTGGGAAGCTAAAGGAGGATGGGGAGTAACTGCTAACAGGTAACAGGTACAAGGTTTCTTTCTGGGATAATGAAAATATTCTAAAATTAGATCATGATGACGTTTACACAACACAATAAATATGTTAAAAACATTCAATTGTACGCTCTAGGTGGTTGAACTTTGTTATGTAAATCATATGTCAGTAAATCTGAGAACTAGCAGTGTCCTGGGTTCAGAAATAGTTTTAAAAACACATGGGTATCATTACTTTGTGATCAAACTTTGTTCTTCATTAGACTCATTTCCATCCCCACACCTTTAGCATTGTACTAGGTACATAGTAATTACTCTATAGATATTTGCCCAGTAGAATTAGATGTAATATAGTGCTTCAGTTCAATTCAGAGAAGATAGTGATTTTACTAAATTGTGTGGATAAGTTCTTAGACCTTTTTTTTTAGCTATTATACCAATTTATGTACCCAGTATCAGTGAACAAGGGTTCCAATTGCTGTACATCATTGATAGCATTTGATATTGACAACCTTTTTAATTTTAGCCACTCTGATAGGCCTGTAGTGTGAACTCATTCTGGTTTTAATGTGTATTTTCCGGAATACTGTGAGGCTGAGAACATTTTTGTATTTTACTCAACTTCAACTTTTGTTATAAAGGGTATACACATGCAGGTTTGTTACATGGGTAAATTGTGTGATGCTGAGGCTTAGAATTCTAATGATGCCTTCACCCAGGCAGTAAGCATAGTACTCAATAGGTATTTCTTCAGTCCTCCTCCCCATCCTCCCCTGTCTAGTGATCCCCAGTGTTTATTGTTCCTATCTTTACACTTGCAGGCATTCAGTGTTTAACTCCCACTTATAAGTGACAACATGTAGTATTTGTTGTTTTTTTCTTTTTTTTTCTTGCATTAGTTTGCTTAGGATTATGGCCTCTAGCTCCATCCCTGCCTTAGGTGTTTTTTTTATCTCCTAATATATAATATCATGAGAACTTTTTATAGAATATAAGCAAAATGGGTTATATTACTACTTTAATTAATATAAAACTATTTATTATTTTAATAAATAGAAAGTATCATTTCCATATAAATTATAGAAATCACATGAGAGTATTTGTCTAATGTTTTGTCACTGACTCTGCCATCTCAATTTTTATTATTAAATTTAAAAAACAGTCAATCAATTTCCATTTCTCTCTCTCTCTCTCTCTCTCTCTCCCTCCACCTTCTCCCTCTCTCCTACACCTCCTCCTCTCTCCTTCTCTCCCCACCCTTCTCTTAGGAAGCATTGTGAGTGTTGGGGACCCAAAGAAAAAATACACAAGATTTGAAAAAATTGGTCAAGGGTAAGTGATTTTTATTTGAAATATAAAAAGATGTGTATGAGCAACATACATTAAAATTAAAATTCAGTAAGAGCTTGGGTTTCTGGTAAATTATGCTTCTTATTTCCTGGATTATATTTGTGTCTTGCATTCTTAGTGTTGACCTTTCAGCTGCAGGGCTGACTGTTCATTAACCTAGGAGCACATCCTGCTGAAATCTTCATTATTGGTGGGCTGACAGTGACTTCTGTGGGGACATTTCGATCCCATGTAGTTAAAAGATTCAAACAGATTTCTCTAGAAAAAGCAGTAGGGTTATGGAAATTTCTAGCTTACGTAAAACCCCTTTTATCCCATTTCCCACTTCAGCTACATGGATGGTATGATTAAGATCCTGTTTTATTATCAGAATGTAAAGTGACAAACTGAGGGTGGGGAATGTCCTTATGGAATGATCTGGAGGTAGGCAGAGTTGTCTGAGTGTGGAGGAAACAGACAATAATCCCTAAATGAGACCTAGTGCATCATTTTCACTTAGTATACTTGTTAAAGATTCCCAGGCTCCACTGCCAAAGATTTGATTTAGAAGTCTGGAGTGGGTTTGAGTGATCTGAACTTTGCAAAAGTTCCTCAGATAATCCTGATAATCGCCAAGACATGGGAACCATTGCATTAAATTATTCACTAAAGCTGAAGGCAGAAGTCACCAGTTCTGCAAGTCAACTGTAATTATGCATGTCTCTCAGGCCTCAACGTGAAACTAGACAGGTGGGTCTGAGCAGGCAACAGCATATTTAACAGCACGAAGTTTTATTTAAAGGAAAGTGGAATCTTAAGGGACATCCTTAAATATATGTATGTGTGATTTCTACTGTATGTCAGAAATCAAGAGGCACCTCAGACTTCTCCTGGCTGTCAAGGGGCTGAAGATAAAGAGTTACATCCATTATGCTTGCAAAATTGTGCTAGCCCATCAGCCATTAGAGTCTAATTATTTAGGGTTAGAGAAGGTAGAATTTCTTTAAGAACCTCACTGCTTTTCCTGGAGTACTTAGGTTTAAAAAATATATGTCATATATAAGCTTGACTATTTTTCATAATTTTATATTTTATTTTTTTAATCCCCCTAGCTTTTGTACTAAAGTTTCTTTTGAAATTGCCGGTATATCTCAGGAAATAAGGGAAAGCATTCATTATACATTTGGGCTAGAGAGTAGGTGAGGCACTCACGGAAATTGTGCCTGGTGAGAATCAAGATGAGAAGACTCTAAGGGAGAAAGAAACTCAGGAAGAAATGCATGGCCAAGTTTATTTTTCCAATCAAAACCATAATGACATTGTATTTGAACTTTCCAGTAGGCTAAAATATGTACCTATTATTGCTTTTGCTTCTTTCTTTGTTATTTAATATCACTGGTATTCTCACTTGCTCACAAAAAATGAAGAGTTTTGTGATCTCTAGAAACTCCCTGTCACCCAATGGGTCAAATTAACATTTCTACTCATTGTTCTATAACAGTGATAAGCAACAGAACTTACTGTGATGATAGAGATGTTCTATATCTGTGCTGTCCAACATGGTAGCCGCTGACTACGTGTGGCTATGGGGCACTTGGGATGTGGCTAGTGCACATAAGAAACTGAATTTATATGAAATCATTTATTTGTTTAGCAGATATTTCTTGAACACCAACTATGTTACAGGCACTATGCTAAGTGCTAGAGAGACAGAGATGGGTAATGATGATGTGAGCCCTCAAGGAACTTACAGTCTACACTGGTAACTGCTTGACAGGAAAATACAGGGTACCAGAACAACCTTGAAGCAAGCTTACTCAATTCACCCAAGTGCAGAGCAGGGCTGGCTTCTACAGCCATTATCTCCCACTGGAAATTTTCCCTGTCTACCTCCGGTGGACTGTTTGTTTTGCTTAAGTAAGAAAGCTATACCTTCCCAAGTCCATATATAAACCTCAACTCTCCTTCTCCATGTGTAAAGGTTAAATATCACCAGGCAGGTTGCAAAAACACAGTGTTATGTACTAAGGGGACTCAGAAAACAAAAGTTGGCTTTTAGATTTTATTTTCATCTGGTTGAGTCTCTGGTAGAGCTAACAATAGGAGGGGAAGGGATGTTCAGTCCACTTAGAAGTAGCACTCCAAATCATTGTTGTCCGGTATGGTGGCCAGTAACCACATTCGGCCACTGAGCACTTGAAATGTGACTAGTCCAAATGGAGATGTACCACAAGTGTAAAACGCACACATGATTTCAAAACCTTAGCGTGAAAAAAGAATGTAAAATATTTAATTAATACATCTTTTATTGACTACATGTTGAGATATTTTGTCATACATTGGATTAAAGAAAATTATTATGAAAATTAACCTTTTAAAAATCTTTAAATATGTAGCTCTAAGAAATTTAAAATATGACTCATGGCTCATGTTATATTTCTAACAGGCAGTAATTTCTAGTTGTAGCCTTAAATTGGGAATTATTTGTTTATGAATTTGTAAAGTGGTTTTCTGTGGTTGCTTTTTGAAGAGTGGGAAATGTTATAATTTTGTTTTGATTGTTCCATCTAAAAGCCAACTGAGCCAAAAATAGCACTGAATTTTAAAAGGAAAAAAATACAAAATGGTGTTAGATATCTCCCAGGTACTAGGTAATGAAACAAGACTAATTTTGCCAAGAACAAAGATCAGGCCACCAAGCAACCTTGTGTAACAAAGAGATTTCCTCTCTTGGCTATTATTTATGCCTGTGACTTTTAAAGACGAAAGGAAAGTTTTCTATCTCTGAGTCTCTTTGTACAGCCTCCATAATCTAAAACGAAAAATCAAAGCATAAATCCTGCTTACCACTGCTGAAAGGTCTATTTTAAATTCCCAGCAAGTTCATCATTCTAAAGAATGATAAAGTAGTGGATAGTTCACTCATAGGCCCAATGTGGCTTTTTAATAAGTCCTTAGAGGGCAGAGAGTCTATTTTATTCCTACTTTTGTCTTCATTAGTGTTTTAGTACAGTGCTTGTGCACTTAGTAGGCCCTCTAAAACAATTTTGTACAGTTATGGCCAACAGCTGGGTTCACTTTGGCTGGCTACAAAGAACTGAAAAGTTGTCTGCCAAATCTATCTTTCTGGGTCTGTTTTTGCCTCAATAAATATTTGTTGAGCTAATGAAAATGTTTGTCTTTCCACCACATCTTCTTATTCATAAGTGAGCGTTGAACAATGAGAACATATGGACATGGAGGGGAGCAACACACTCCCAGGAAGGGCCAGACGGGAGGTGGCAGGTGAGGAAAGTGAGAATATTAGGACAAATGGCTAATTGCATGCAGGGCTCAAAACCTAGATGACGAGTTGATAGATGCAGCAAACCACCATGGCACACATATACCTATGTAACAAACCTGCACATTCTTCACATGTAACCCAGAACTTAAAGTAAATTTTTTTTGAAAAAAAGAAAATGTTTGTCTTTCTAGCTGTCCCTTTCCTCTGTCCTGTGTATTTACATGTGGATATACATGTCTATCTTGCTCCTCCTGTGTCTGTCTTTCCCTGTTTTTCCTTAACGTGTCTTTATATCTTTGCCTTTCACAATGACTTGCTCGGCTTCACCACATGTGATTCATTTATTCTCTGGGTATTTGTGTGTGCTGATGTCTGTCTTCTTCATGCATGTTGGCTTCACATTCTACTGCCCATTTTCACACACACCCCACAACCCAAATTGTCAGAATGATATAAAATCAAGATGTATTTAAGATATAATCTACTAGCTTAAATCTGTTTACTCTGATTTTATCATTTATTTAATTTACTAATTTTATTTTTTGATCTTAGCAGATTGTTTTCTCTCAGTTCTTAATTGTTAAGGTAAATAAGCAAAATATTCATTTCTTTCTTTCTGGACCAAAAACAAATAAACCCACATCCCACTTTATTAACTTTCTTTTTACTTAAGTGGCTTACAGCTGATTTTTTCATGAATTACTGCCCTAAGTTATATAAACTTGTCTCTACTCTCAATATGTAGAGTTTTAAAATTAAATCTGTGTTTTTAATTGCTTTTGCCTTACCCATCATTATAGTGACATTCAAAATTTTTGTCA
The DNA here is from genome assembly GCF_009761245.1 of Sapajus apella. NCBI lineage: Eukaryota > Metazoa > Chordata > Mammalia > Primates > Cebidae > Sapajus > Sapajus apella. The sequence continues at coordinate 4,359,784 of NW_022437013.1, read as the reverse complement.
ATAATCATTTGTTGTTAGGAATAATCAGCCCCAGTATTCTATTCTCAGCTCCAAAGAGCACAACAGTTCATTCATTTTCAGGAACTGGATTTGAGAAAAGCTTCTCCATTAATCACCCTGATTTACTTAGTAAACTAAATTTTTCTCCAGCATGGGTTTCTGCCATCCCAGCATTCAGGCCTGGGGCCAGAGAATTGGGCTCCATCTTCCATAAATCAAGTTCAGAATCACATGTCTAATCATTTGAGGCCATAGCTGTGAGTTGAAGGCTAAAAATGACATTGTTTCACTGGGTTTGCTGTGAAAAATCTTCTATAATTGGCCACCAAATCCAGACATTTTGAGCAAATTTATGCAAAGTTAAAAAAAAATAAGGAAAGAAAGAAAAAATGTCAGGTACCCCAAAAGTATCATTAACTCAACAACATGAGTTTGTCAGAAATATATCTGGTATGGACTTGAGAATCTTCACTTTCTAGAATACTTATATAAAATAAATTGTTTAATAAATGAGGTAGAGTGAGACAACAAAATCAAATATTTATTTTTAGTCAGTGGCTATCATTGGCAACATGTGTAATTCCTGAATAAGCAATAGCTATGTAACAGAGGGCTGAATTAACTAACGTTGGCAGCTGTCTTCACAGATTTCTCACTAATGTATTAGAATTCATGTTAGGAACTTTCCTTAAATGAGAATGCAGTGAAAAACAGGCCTTTTTTCTCTTTCAGGTTCATATTGTCTTTTCAACTTTATAGTAGAAAAATATTTTTGAGGAAGGAGCTCAGAGGATCCAGTTTAGCAAGTAACTTTTTAACATCAATGAACCTTTAATGAGTGCCTACTATGTGTAATGTAGAGTTACATTAGAGTTACAGTTAAGAATCAGGTTCTGGGAGTTCACAGTGACCTTTATATTTGTTGTCCCTCTGAGTATTTGACAGGGAGAAAAAAAGAGTTGTATCAAGAAATAAGATGAACACCTACCCCCAATAAGGTACCTTTCCCCTATATTTTATTTACACACTCATCCTCACTGTCGTCTCTCACATGAATACTTCTTTGGCTGCCCTGGTCCTAGTTGACCTTTTCTGTCTTCTGTTTTTCTGAATCCTACAGATTATATCTGTGTCAGCATGTATTCACCACTTATATTGTAGTTTGTCTAGGCATGTAAAATTGCTTGAAACTTTGAGGAATGTAGAGAAATAAAGGGAGAATTTTTGAAAAACTTGAAGAAAAAGAAAGGATTCTGAACTCAGGGCTGTAGATAAATTATTTTTTTAACCATCAGTTTTCTCATTCATAGTAAGTAGAATGCACACATCTCATAAGGTTGTAAAAACAACTAAGAGAAGGAATTTAAAGTCCTTAGCACAGTACATGTCACGCAGTTAATTGCTCAGTAAATGCTAGTTATTATTAGGGATGAAAGACACATTCATATCTTGCTATCATATAGAACAGAATATAATAAGTATTTTGATGAAATTACAGAAAACTCTGTGGACAGAGAGGAGGGACAAATCATTTACAGCCAAAGAGAGGGTATGATGGATTCTTAGAGGAGGGTACACTTGAGAGTGACTTTAGAGGGTATAGGAATTTAGCGAGTAGGGGTCATGGGAAGTTTTGTTTGAACGAGTACTTATTTCAGACTGTAGGTTTCATTCACTTTGGTGTCTCTAAGGACTGCATCACTGCCCCAGCATATATGCTCAAATATAAGATAACACAATAAGATATGAACTGTTAAATGTATATATATATGTATATAAGGTTGAAAGTCTATTGTGATATTTAATTTGTTAATTTACTTTCATTTACGTATTTAAAAGCACATATTTCATAAATTATTATTTTGTAGATATTTTTCTACTCTCATTTTTATGAATGGTATAATTCAAAATCTCCTTATGTGTCATTCTTTTTGTAATCACTAGAGATTATTTTTGAGTCTTTAGCAGTTATTCAAATATATTGCCTGACTTCCATCTAAGATAATTGAGATTTTGAACCCACATAGAATTCTGTTCCTGGATATTTATTCCTAGTCACAATTACCCATTTATATAACGTTAAGATTTTTGTTTTCTGAATTTGTCCTGTAGATGTATATTTAGGCTTTCATAACATGTATCTACTATTTACTATATGACTTTTTAAAATTTCTATTACAAATTGTCATACTTACACAAGTAGGAACATAACACAGGAACTTCTGTATTTTTAGAACTCAGGTTAAACATTTTTCAACAATTTTTAGTAAAATCACAATGCCATTATAACATCTACAAACAATTAACAATTGCTTTATATCATTTAACTCCCAGTCTATAATCAGAATTCTCCACTTGTCACAAAATGCTATTTTTATAATTAATTTGTTCAAATCAACATCCAGAGGAGATCTACACATGGCATTTGTTGTGTATCTTATGTCTATATACCCTGAAGCAGTCTCCTTTCTTTTTCCACTATCATTATCTTGTTGAAGATACTAGTTGTTGTCTTGTAAAATGTGGCACTTTCTGGATTTGTCTGTTAGTTTCATTTGCTGTCATTTAACTTGCTCCTTGATTCCCTGTATTTTCTTTTTTTTCTTTCTTTCTTTTTTTTTTTGAGACGGAGTTTCGCTCTTATTACCCAGGCTGGAGTGCAATGGCGTCACCTCCTGGGTTCAAGCAATTCTCCTACCTTGGCCTCCCGAGTAGCTGGGACTACAGGCTACGCCACCATGTCCAGCTAATTTTTGTATTCTTAGTAGAGACGAGGTTTCACCATGTTGACCAGGATGGTGTCAATCTCTTGACCTAGTGATCCACCCGCCTCGGCCTCCCAAAGTGCTGGGATATAGGCGTGAGCCACCGTGCTCGGCGATTCCCTGTATTTTCTATAATCAGAAGTTACCTGTATAGGCTTAGATTCAGGTTCAACTTTTGCAACATTTATTCATAGGTGGTACTGTATGTTTTATATTGCACACCACACCACGATACACACACTATCTGATTGTCCCATAGTTTAATAATAAGTAGATTGATCAGAAAATTCAGTGGGTGACTGTCTCCTCCTATGTAAAATTTTCCATCAGCTTTTCATCCAATGATTTCATCTATTGATGTTTTTTGTTCAAATCAGTTATTTCATTAGGGACAGAATAGTGATTTTCTAAGTCTGTAATTTTTTTCACACTTCTTAACTAGAATGCTTTTGTTGAAAAGAATTTTACCTCATCAGCTAAGACTCTGGTTATCCTGAAATACAGTTCATATAGGAAAGTCAAAATAAAAGCTTAAGTTTTTCTTTTTTTTCTTTTTTTTTTTTTTTACTTGGACAAGTACCAATTACATGAAAGATTTTTATAGGAATTTGAATATAAGGCAGCTCCATTTTAATGAGGAAAAATTGGGGGAAAAAACCCTTATCTTGTATTTGGGTATATATGGTGCATTTCTGTGCATGCGTGTGTGTTTATTGTAGGTATATTTTTAGCACAAATGGTAACATACTATATATCTGCTTTTCTATTATGTTTCTGTGTTTTAGAGATGGTTCTATATTTGTACCTTATACCTTTTAAACAAATACATAGTGTTTTGTTGTTTGGATATACCATAATTTATTGAACTAGGCCCCAATGGATATAGATATTTAATTTGTTTTTGATGTTTTGCTATTATAAACAAGACTTCTGTGAGGATCCTTACAAATAAACCATTTTATACAAATTTATCATTAGGATAAATTCCTAACAGTGGAATTGTTATATGCAAAAGGATATGTGCATTTTTTTTTCTGAGTTACCCTCCACAGAGGTTGTTTTTATTTAACACACAATCAACAATGTATAGAGTGTTCTTTTGCCCACACCTTTGCCAACACAGCTGTATTCATTTATTTGGGATTATATTACTATAATAAAAACACTGACTTTTTTTGAAAGGAAAATAAATAAGAAAGGAACTCTAACAAGAAAGCATGTGGCAAAACAAAAGGCTATCCTGAAGAATTCATTAGGCAATGTAGTCCATGTCTTTATGATACCAAAGTATCTTCATTACATGTTATATCTCTCCATATATTAGATTAGCTATCCAGCTATGTTAGAAAGAAAGTGACAATGACAGCATTTCTTGAAATCATTTTTCTCCTACACATAGATATGCATCTGGCCAAAGGAATTTTGTCTAACATCTGGATCTTTGCCAATCATATCATTATATAGAATGATGATATGCTCAATTCATCAATAATTGCAAACAAATTTTACTACTAGCTTATGTGTAATCAAGCCCTCAATCCCTGTCTCTCTAAATTAGTTTTTAGTTTTAAGACTTCAGAAACTAAGTATATAATGTTAGGTATTTTTCAGACTTCTCTGCTGCTCAGTGAGAAGCCCCTTTCTTCTTACTCTAACATGCAAGTCTCATATTGAAGATGAATAGCATTGAAACTTACTTCTTAAAAGACCTGTTGAATAACAATATGGTTTAGAGAACCTGACAAAGCAGTGTATAGCATAGAATTCAGAGTGCTGAGAATAAAACCTCTCACATTTTTTGGGGGGTAGTTGTTCAGGAAACTATGGGCAAGAGTGGTGCCTAGTGTGCTTATAGAAGTGATTCTTTGGGTAGGACCACCCACTCCAAAAGTATTTGCCTCTTCATCGGACCTATTTTGGGCCACACAAGGTAGAACACTGCTATGAAGCACTAAATAGATGTAGTCTGAGCTTTATAAAAGGCTTTGTGATGTAGAAGACTAGAAATACATTAGCATTTGTGAAGAACAATGTTTATGGAGCAATGGAAGACGCTCTTTGTTCCACTTAATGCCCTTAAGTGCACTATGTTGTGTGCTATCCCTTGTAAAGAATGATGCCAGTCAATCAAACACCATTAGCAGAGTTCGCATGTTAGTTGTTTTGTCCAGCCATAGTAATGAGCTTGTTTTAAGCCACCTGCCCCCCTTTCCTGTCCAGGCCCTCTTGAAACCAATAGCACACACTGTGAAGCAGCTGCTTAGACTTAATGTTGGAGTGTGTAGCCAAGAGTTATCTGGCCTTTCCAGGGATTAAGCCTTGTAATTGTGGCCTCATTATCACTGGACTATAACCCACTGAGCTCCCTGGCCCCACACCCATAATGTGTTACAGTTCTATTTAAAATTAGATGACCATGAATACTCTGAGAAAAGTCACACCCAAGCTAAAGAACAGAAAATTCCCTGTTCTGATTTATAATCTTAGTAATTAAAGACTATACCATCTGGCCCCAGCTACATTCTGTATACTTAGAGCAGTACTGAGATAACTTGATTTTTACATAATTTTATTTTTCAAATTTAGAGATGCATTTTTTAGAGGTAAATTACGCAAAGGACCATTCTTGAGCCCTAAACGACACATCTCTCAACAAAACAAGTAACTATATAGTAGTTAGTAAGACAATATCCTATCTAGACAATAAGCAACTATATGGTAATTAATATAGTGAGACAATATCTAGATAGGAGCCTACAAGTAGTAACTTTTTAAATACTCAGCAAAAGATAAAGTCTATTCCAAAAAACTAACCCCAGTTCATTTGCAGCCGCATGACCAAACTTAATTGAGTCGGCAAACAAAACAACAACCCGTGTGTGGTTATACCGAAGGAATAAAACATACCATGTCCTGGGACAAACTAAATGGCTTGTGGGCTAAGTGAGTAGAAAATTAAAGGCGAGATAAACATTTTGGGGAGGCAGCTTAGCATAACGGGTACAAACACGAGCTTTGGGAAGTACCACACTTGCACTTAGCACTGATGTAAAAATGCTAAGAATCTATAGAAAAACATGAAATGGTGATTGAGAGCATGGGCTGTGGAGACAAAGTAATGCATTTTTAAGCTCAGCTGCTGATTGTGAAACCTTGGGCAACCTACTTACCATTTCTTAGTTCAATGTTCTCATTTGTAAAGTGAGGAAAATCGAATTTATCTCATAGAGTTGTGCAGGGTGGACATTAAGTGAGATCATTCCTTTACAGAGAGCTGCAGAGAGTATGGCTCAATAAGTGAAACAGGCTTTCTATAGCAGCAGCGGTAGGAGTACATGTAAAAAATAACGATCCTATATGGGGTTTAATCCCTGACTATGACCTCATTAGCACCAGATTTATACTTGTAAAACCTTAATAGGAATTTTGTCTATCTTTCTGGCTCCCTCATTCTTATTCCTACCAGCCTCTTCTTGTACTTCATTGAGCCCTCTAGACCTCTTGCCCTTTTTGTTTTCTCCCAGTCTATGAGCTTATTCCTAGGCTCACATATTTGCCCTTCTTTTCCTCTAACCCATGTCCATGCTGAAATCAAAGTGACATATATAAATTATTAGTCCTACCATGTTGCTGCTTTTACAACTACTTATGATCATGGCTTGACATTGGCTCTTGGTGGGAAACATCAAAGCCTGGTGAAGATTCCTGATAATGAAACTAACTTGTTTTATGAGGAAAAGCCAGAATTTTAAATTGTTTGTTTCTTTCTGGACCCTTCAGGCTAGATGCCAGTGTTTCCATTTGAGTAGTAAGCACTTGGGCATGTCAGGGATAGACTGTTGATAAAGCATCTAATGTGATGCCAAGAAACCAGCAGTACTTATCACATTTTAATTGATAATGAGTCCCAATGATTGAGAAATCTGTTGTTATCATGAGCCTGTCATTCCTGCTCTCTGGGCTTCATATTTCTCATCTGTAATGAGAAAGTTAAACTGGATGTTCTCTATTTTCCTTTGAGTTCTGATAATGCATGATTACTTCGTACTATCTGAGGGACTGATATTTGAAATAAAAACAATCTCTATCATAAAAAAAATGTACTTCCTACAGGAATCTGGCTTTAATATAACTGCAGTGGAGGAATAATAGGGCTCAATGTAATTAAATGTTTAGCATAAAAATCAAATTGGCAGTGTTGCCCATTTGAGAACACCGGCCCCAATACACCAGAGAATTAGGAGTTTTAATCCCTAACTTTGATAGTTTAAGTTTTGGCATCCTTACATCCTAAAGTGCTACATGACACTGACTTTTTTTTTTTTTAAGTTCTAGGATACATGTGCAGAATGAGCAGGTTTGTTACATAGGTATACACATGCGATGGTGGTTTACTGCACCCATCAACTCATCATCTACATTAGGTATTTCTCCTAATGCTATCCCTCCCCTAGCCCCGCACCTGCTGACAGGCCCTAGTGTGTGATGTTCCCCCTCCCTGTGTCCATGTGTTCTCATTGTTCAACCACCACTTATAAGTGAGAACATATAATGTTTGGTTTTCTGTTCCTGTGGTAGTTTGTTGAGAATGACAGTTTCCAGCTTCATCCATGTCCCTGCAAAGGACATGAACTCATCCTTTTTCATGGCTGCATGGTATTCTGTGGTGTATATGTGCCACATTTTCTTTATCCAGTCTATCATTGATAGGCATTTGGGTTGGATCCAAGTCTTTGCTATTGTGAATAGTGCTGCAAAAAACACACATGTGCATGTGTTTTTATAGTAGAATGATTTATAATCCTTTGGGTACATACCTAGTAATAGGATTGCTGGGTCAAATGCTATTTCTGGATCTAGATCCTTGAGGAATCACAACACTGTCTTCCACAATGATTGAACTAATTTACACTCCCACCAAAAGTGCAAGTGTTCCCATTTCTCTCTCTCCCTCCAGCATCTGTTGTTTTCTGACCATTTTTTTTTTTTTTTTTGAGATTGAGTCCCACCCTGTCACCCAGGCTGGAGAACAATGGTGTAATCTTGGCTCACTGCAACCTCTGCCTCCGGGGTTCAAGCAATTCTCCTGCCTCAAGCACCCGAGTAGCTGGGATTACAGGTGCACACCATCACGCCTGGCTAATTTTTTGTACCTTTGGTAGAAACAGGGTTTCACCATGTTGGCCAGGCTGCTCTCAAACTCCTGACCTCATGATCCGCCTGCCTCAGCTTCCCAAAGTGCTGGGATCACAGGTATGAATCACTGCGCCCAGCCATTTCCTGACTTTTAATGATCGCCATTCTAATTGGCATGAGGTGGCATCTCATGGCCATTTTTATTTACGTTTCTTTAATGACCAGTGTTGATAAGCTTTTTTTCATATGTTTTTTGGCTGCATAAGTGTCTTCTTTTGCGAAATGTCTGTTCATATCCTTCACCTACTTTTTGATGGGATTGTTTGGTTTTTTTTCTTGTAAATTTGTTTAAGTTCCCTGTAGATTCTGGATATTAGCCCTTTGTCAGATGGATAGATTGCAAAATTTTTCTCCCATTCTGAAGGTTGCCTGTTCACTCTGATGATTGATAGTTTCTTTTGTTGTGCAGAAGCTCTTTAGTTTGATTAGAACCCATTTATTAATTTTGGCTTTTGTTGGCATTGCTTTTGGTGTTTTAGTCATGACGTCTTTGCTCATTCCTATGTCCTGAATGTTATTGCCTAAGTTTTCTTCTAGAGTTTTTATGGTTTTAGGTCTATGTTGAAGTCTTTAATACATCTTGAGTTAATTTTTGTATAAGGTGTAAGGAAGGGATCCAGTTTCAGTTTTCTGCATATGGCTAGCCCGTTTTCCCAACACCATTTATTAAATAGGGAATCCTTTCCCCATTGCTTCATTTTGTCAGGTTTGTCAAAGATCAGATGGTTGTAGATGTTTGGCATTATTTCTGAGGCCTCTGTTCTATATATCTATATATCTTTGGTCTATACATCTGTTTTAGTACCAGTACCATGCTGTTTTGGTTACTGTAGCCTTGTAGTATTGTTTGAAGTCAGGTAGCATGATGCCTCCAGCTTTGTTCTTTTGGCTTAGGATTTTCTTGGCTAAAGAAGATTTCAGGCCAATATCACTGATGGACATCGTTGCGAAAATCCCCAGTAAAATGCCGGCAAACCAAATCCAGCAGCACGTTAAAAAGTTTATCCACCATTATCAAGTTGGCTATATCCCTAGGATGCAAAGCTGGTTCAGTATATGCAAATCAATAAACATAATCCATCACATAAACAACAGATGACAAAAACCACATGATTATCTCAATAGTTGGAGAAAAGGCCTTTGATTAAATTCAACCCCCCCAATGCTAAAAACTTTCAATAAACTAGGTATTGATAGAACGTATTTCAAAACAATAAAGGTATTTATGACACACCCACAGCCAATATACTGAATGGGCAAAAGGTGGAAACATTCCCTTTGAAAACTGGTGCAAGACAAGCATGCCCTCTCTCACCACTCCTATTCAACATAGGATTGGAAGTTCTGGCCAGGGCAACCAGGCAACAGAAAGAATAAAGGGTATTCAAAGAGGAAGAGAGGATGTCAAATTGTCTCTGTTTGCAGATGACATGATTGTGTGTTTAGAAAACCCCATCATCTCAGTCCAAAATCTCCTTAAGGTGATAAGCAACTTCAGCAAAGTCTTGGGATACAAAATGAATGTGCAAAAATCACAAGCATTCTTATACACAAAAAATAGACAAACACAGATCCAAACTGAGAGTGAACTCCCATTCACAATTGCTACAAAGAGAATAAAATACCTAGGAGTACAGCTTACAAGGGATATGAAGGACCTCTTCAAGGAGAACTACAAACCACTGCTCAAGGAAATAAGAGAGGACACAAACAAAGGAAAAACATTCTATGCTCATGGTTAGGAAGAATCTATATCATGAAAATGGCCATACTGCCCAAAGTAACTTATACATTCAATGCTAACCTCATCAAGCTACCATTTGGCTTTCTTCACAGAATTAGGAAAAAACTACTTTAAAGTTCTTATGGAACCAAAAAAGACACTGACTTTTTAAAATTAAAGTGAATTAAAGTTTAATTTTGTATATACGTGCATGGAGATATTTTGATATACCCCACGCCGTTGCAAAGCTCATCTTTGTAAGTCAGTGCAACACTGTTGGCATGACGATTGTTTCTTTGGGAGTATACACTACTGTACTACAATTATTATAAGAAGAGTGCTTCCCAACTTCAAGATTCCTTCAATTATTTGTCTTTGTAAACTTCAGGTTTATAATTTTGATTGTCTAACTGTATTTATTAATAGTTTATTGTACTTTATTAAGCAAAAAACACATATAACTGCTAATTGAAGCTTTTAATCATCATTTGATATTCAACATAATTACAAGCTGATATAATTCTAGCTAAAAGGAAGTATATGTGATACTTGAATTAGCTGTTCTCAGGTAATTGTCAATTTTTTTGTTGGGAATTTTGAAACATCAAATATTTTGAAAACTCCCACTTACAGAGCTTCCTTGTGATTCACACACTAGAATTTGAGAACTTAATGAATATATTAGGAAATAACCAAATAATAATTATCATTATTGCTAATATTTATTGGGAAATCACTATATTCCAGAACTATATACAGTTAATCTTCCTTTAATACTAAATCACAAAGAAATTAAATTCCTTAACCAGAGTTTGACAACTAGGAACTAGTAGGACTTAAACCAGGGGAGGTTTGAGTGAATATGAGTGAGGACTACTGTTCTGAACCCAGCAGTGAACAATGAGAGAGCTTTAATAGATGACTCTTAAAGGAAGTTGAGATCTCTTGAAGAAGAGAATCATATTTATATCTGTTGAATTTTAAACTGTTAGACTATAGGAAAGCAGTGGAACTGGGGTGCAGAAAAATGTTGAGGTTGCTAAGATATAGCTGGGGATAAGGTACTAAATTTTAATTTGCAGGTTAGTACCTGAATTTGTGCATTTGAGTTGAAGATTGTGCAAAGGCTAGAAGTTGCACAAATCAATATTGGTCAGAACAGGGAGTTTCAACCATCTAACAACATGTTTGGTTTGAGGGCATTTGTAAGTAGGGTAGGAGAGGATATTACCATTTTATGACAAGAGAACCAGGGTACAGGGTAGGGAAATTTATATATATACACATTATACAATTGATACATGCAGTAAGGGAAGAGGGCAGGGGAGGAGAAAGGCTCATTTTTAGTAGGCAGCTTGTGCTCTAGAGTTTCAGGATCTTTAAACCTCTGTGGATTAGGAATTTATAGCAATTTTGTACCACTGTATGCCATAAATCCCAGGATATTGAGATTTCAGGGATAGAACTCTAGCAATTTTAATACAAAGAAATGCTGAGGGTGCTGGAGGACCAAAAACCCAAGAATTTGAAAGGTAAAGCTCTGTAAATGTTAAACATAAACCCCCCTTGTATTCCAAGTCAATCACAATTTTAGCCCTTAGGACAGTGGAAACGGGGTTGGGGGTTAGGGGGACAGGGGTGTTGAATAACGGAAAGGCCACCTGGGCAGGCATTTTGGGTCTCCTTCCCTAGCTTTAACTAGGGCAGCTCCCAATTTATTTGTTTAATATGTTGAGGGTTTTTAATACAGTTCCATTTGATAAAGGAATTCCAACTTTCAAAGAAAAGGGTAAAACTACTTCCCTAGGGGGAAAGAAAAGATGTGGAACTTCTAAAAAGTCTTCCAGTAGTTTACCTCAGCTTCTGTCCTTTTTGGAAATAGGGGCAGATATTAGCGAAGATGCTTTGGCTGGGAGGTTGGGAGGGGCCAACTAATCGTTTAGTGTATCAGTCATCCCCTACTGTGAAACCAATAACAACAGCATCAACAACAAATGATCATAACAGCAGTTAACACATAGGCATCAACTCTAATCTGACACAGGGATAAATGATTACATAGATTGTGCCATGCAATTCTCCACTGCCCTGTGAAATAGGTACTATTATCTCATTTTGCAGGTAGTCTTACTCTTTTGTATCTAAAAGAATTGTGCACGTGGCCTAAATACATGAGAATAAACTAAACAGTCATTTTATTTATTTAAATTTTATTTTAGATTTAGGGAGTACATGTGCAGGTATGTTACCTGGGTATATTGCATAATGCTGAAGTTGGGGTATGAATGAATCCATCATCCAGGAGTGAGCATAGTACCTAGTTGTTCAACCCTTACCCTCCTCTATCCCTCTCCCTCTAGTCGTCTCCAATGTCTATTGTTGCCATCTTTATGTCCATGAGTACCCAATTTTAGCTTCCACTTAGATGAGAACATGTGGTATTTGGTTTTCTATTCCCACTTTAGTTCACTTAGAATAATGGCCTCCAGCTTCATCCATGTTACTGCAAAGGACATGATCTCATGCTTTTTATGGTTGCATAATATTCCATGGTGTACATGTATCACATTTTTCTTTATCCAGTCCACCATTGATTGGCTCATAGGTTGATTCCATGTCTTTACTATTGTGAATAGTGCTGCAATGAACATGCAAGTGTATGTGTCTTTTTGATAAAGTGATTTATTTTCTTTTGGATATATACCCAGTAATAGGATTGCTGGGTCAAAATGGTAGTTCCATTTTAAGTTCTTTGAGAACTCTCCAAACTGGTTTCCACAGTGGCCAACCTAATTTACATTCCCTCCAGCAATGTGTAAGTGTTCTCTTTTCTCAGCAGGCTTGCCAACATCTGTTGTTTTTCGACTCTTTAATAATTGTCATTCTGACTGGTGAGAGATGGTGTCACTTTGTGGTTTTGATTTGCATTTCTGTGCAATTATTGATGTGGAGCATTTTTCATGTATTTGCTAGCTGTCTGTATGTCAAAAGGCATTTTAAAATCATATTTTACAATTAGATTTAAGTAGTTTTTCAGGACTAATAGCAGCTGAAATATACACCAAGTCGAGGTAATCTATTTGAACTCAAATAAGTTCAGAAGGGCAAATCATATATTGGGCTCTGAAGTCAGGAATGCCTGTTTGCTTATTCCAAGAGCAAAGTGCTTTATGTAGATTAAAGTAGAATAAATGTTTTCTTCACAGAAAGGAAAGGTCATATTGCCATTGCATGTTTGCTTTAAATGATTTTTATTAATTTGTTCATTCAACAAATATTTATTGGGTACTAACTATGAGCTCTGAGCCCAGAATCTCAAACTTGCAGAAATGAGGAAATGATTTGTTTGATATAAGCCTCGAGCCTAAGAAATTTCTAGAATTACCAAATCCCGGTTTAGGTGGCACCTATTGATTAAGTGTGATTTTTCAGCCTAATTCCAATCGATATTTAGAAACCCAAGCAGCACTCTGGAGGAGGGTAGTATAGAATTAAAGAATGTTAGAAATAAAGTAGCTCATTTCCTGTACTTTAGAGGTAAGAGAGTCAGACAGACTTGGGTTGTTAACTGTGTAAACTTGGGCAGGTAACTCAACCTCTCTGAGCCTCAGTTCATCATATATAACATGGGAATAATACAATCTGCCTTATAAAAATATGGTAAGGATTACATAAGATAAATTATCTAAAGTTCTTAGTATAGTGTCTAACATATACAACATGCTCAGTACATGTCTACTGTTATTGTGATACCTGTTTTCCATGTGAAGGGACTGAAATTCAGTGAAAGGAAGTGGCTAGCCCAATGTGACATATCTCGATGATGTTAGGGCAAATATTAGAACTCAGATCTCCGTTAATAGTCAGATATGCCTTATAATACACACCGAGTTTACTACCTGAGAGCCAGGTAATATACACTTCCTGGACCTGTGAGAAATATTTGGGCTAATCCAAAGAGAAGGGAAAAGAATTACAAGGAAGTACCTGACATAAGAAAATAATTCCTGGACTCAGAAAACAAAACAGCAAGGGTGAAACAGAGAACAAGAGAGAAATAATTATCAGAATGTTTACATACCAATGCTGGAGCATTGCAATGCATAGTCATCACAGGACTGATCTCTATTCTAACTCCTTTATTCACTAAAAGCAAAAGTGACTATTTTTTCTTTTTTTTGACGATGGTGGTGGGAGGTGGTTTAGAACACATTTGTGATTCATAGAAAGTTACTGTGAATTCAGCTTACTATACAATTTCTATTTGCAAAGCAAGGGAACTCCATAATTGAAGTTAGAATGGAAGCAAGAGTACTACTAAGATGTAAAGAATAATAGATTATTAATGTTTTTGAGACATGGTCTGGCCGTATCACCCAAATACCACTGCTGGTGCAATCACAGCTCACTGCAACCTCGATCTCCTGGGCTCAAGTGATCCTCCTATCTCAGCCTCCTGAGTAGCAGGGGCTATAGGCATGTGCCAGCACACCTGGCTAATTTTTAAGTTTTTCATAGAGACTGGATCTCACTATGGTGCCCAGTCTGGTCTCAGAGTCCTGGGCTCAAGCAACCCTCCCGCCTCAGCCTCACAAAGTTTTGGGGTTACAGGAGTAAGCTATTGCACCAGACCCAGAAATGATATATTTTAAAAGAATATTGGGTTGGAGTGACACTTCATAGTAGAAGTTGTTGAGAAATTTAGTAAAAATAAGAAAACAAGGGCTTAATAGTAAAGTCATGTTGCCATTGCTTCGTGTAGCTGTGGTACAGTACAGCACAGAGAGATTGATTTTTAAATGAAGATAATCTTAAAAATTGGAAATATATGAAAAGAGCCATTCTATTTCTATATTAAAAGTGAAGGTTAATTTATACTTGCCTGAGCAAAAGATGATATATTCTTTTCTAAACTATTCTTCAGTTTAATCAGAGGCCTGCAATGTTGGCTATTACAAGATTCAAGAAATATTCAGGGGATTCCAGGAGTTTCCTAAAAGAAGCAAGGCCATTTTGTTCAATTTATTACTGCATAGTGCATGGCACTCAGACTGGTGCCAGAAAGTCTGACTGGAGTTCTTAGCCCACTACAAGGGATACATTGTGATTGTTTCAGGTCCATCCACTGTATAAAAAGATTGTTCCAATATTATACACTTAAAAATTTGTTAAGAGGGTAGATCTCTTGTGAAGTGTTATTTTTTATCACAATAATAATTTTTTTAAAGATGTTCCTTTTTTTACTTCACATTTTGAGCTTGCTAATTTTCATCCCCTGAAAATAATTACACTTTATTTCAAGTAAAATAAAGTAAAATATATTGGTAACAGCTTGATTGCTTATTCATTTGATAATATTCACCTTCACAGGGCATCAGGTACTGTTTATACAGCACTAGACATTGCAACAGGACAAGAGGTAAGTGCTAACGTTCAATCTTGACTTTTATTTTCTTTTGTTCATATTTATCCAGTATCTTCTTTGATGGTAACTTTGCCTAAAAAAAAAAAATGTGTAGCACTGGGTTTAGATAGGAGTTTACTTCATTGGTGCCCAGAGCCTCTGAAGTGAGTGGTTTACCCATGATTGACCAAAAACAGGCAGGTATGAGTTTGTGGCACAGAGAAAGAGCTTAGTAGATAAAGAATGTGTATGTTTCACTTTGTGTCCCCAAAAATATGACTATTCACGTTTATTGTAATGGCTATAATTTATTCTTGTATTTTAACTGCCATTCAGGTGGCCATAAAGCAGATGAACCTTCAACAGCAACCCAAAAAGGAATTAATTATTAATGAAATTCTGGTCATGAGGGAAAATAAGAACCCTAATATTGTTAATTATTTAGATAGGTAAGTGTTTTGTCTCATTGTGTACTTGTATTCTTTGTGGGATGTCATTTTTTTTGGGAAAATTATTTGGGATTCGTTCATTTAACAATCATTCTGCAAATATTTCTCAAATGCTACAGTACTGTAGAGTATTAGATCTATTACTAAACTTGTTCTCATTTATCTCTGTCCACATATCAGACACTTGAAGTAACATTTTATGATCTTGGTTGCAAACATAGGAAGTTTCTGTAATTTCATGTTGAGAATCATAGCTCCATTTTGGCAGAAAATACACTACTGCATATAGGAGGGAGCAGTGGTGTTTTAAACATTATGTCAAGTGTTTGGAGCCAGTACAGTTTCTGGGAGTCTAAGTGAAGAAGGCTGGCTACAATGGCCCTCCACAATAGCTTTAATGGGTGCTTTGTGATTAACTGACAGTGAGGTCTAGGTAATTCAGATTTTAATCTCAACCCTTTTTCCTAAACCAGGTAATTAATATCTCTTTCATCATTGGTATTAACAGTGTGTTATAAATAGGTATTTAAGGACAGCACTAACCCTTCACTTGTGGTTAACATCTGTCTCATTCAATTTCAAAAAGAGTTTGTTTAGTACCACTGTGCTATGTTCTCTGGAGGGGATACAAAGAAACGAAATCTAGGCCTTCAATTTCAATAAGTTTAAGATACTGTTTTCTGTGTTTTGGGCCAGGTAGACAAGTCTTGCTGTTGCCCAGGCTGGAGTGCAGTGGCACGATCTCATCTCACTGCAACTTCTGCCTCCTGGGTTCAAGCAATTCTCCTGCCTTAACCTCCCAAGTAGCTGGGATTACAGAAATGCACCACCATGCCCGGCTAATTTTTTGTATTTTTAGTAGAGACAGGGTTTCACCATGTTGGCCAGGCTGGTCTCAAACTCCTGGCCTCAGGTGATCCACCCTCCTTGGCCTCTCAAAGTGTTGGGATTACAGGCATGAGCCACTGCACCCAGCCACAAATTTTACAGTCTTGATCAGTGTCTCATAAAGTGTAATTTAGGAACCATCTGCCGCAGAGTAACCTAAAGTCATTCTGTGTTTGTAATTTTGCACACAAAAAAAATTGCATTTGCACTTGCGAAAAATGCAGAATTTTTTTTAATTTTATTATTTTTTTTTTTTGCTATACTTTAGGTTCAGAGGTACATGTGCAGATCGTACAGGATTGTTACATAGGTATACACATGCCATGGTGGTTTGCTGCACCCATCCCCCGTCATCTACATTAGGTTAAATAATAAGATGAGGACTGTGAATTTTTATTTTTAACAGGCTTCCCAGGTGAATTTTATGGACACCAAACTTTGAACACCACTGGATAGAAAATTTTGCTTCACATTGATATGGGTCTTAGGGCAGGGTGGGAACATTGGGGTCATTCCATTTCCTATAATTCATCTTTCTTGCTAAGTAGGGTTTCAGAGACCTGATTATACTGCTAAAGTGCATTCAGATGATGTCAGGTGATTTGAATAACCTCATGCTCTCTGCCTGAATTATAGGGCTCTGATGACCCTTGTCCCCATATTTGATTGGGGCATGTCCCTCAGTACCTTCCCAAACGTAACAGGCATGGCACAACTTACGATTAACTTCTGTCAGAACTGAGGCACGGGAATATTAGAGTCCACAGTTTCTTAGTGTCATAAGGCAAAGTCTTTTCTTTTCTTCTTATAGCTACTTAGTGGGTGATGAACTATGGGTAGTCATGGAATACTTGGCTGGTGGCTCTCTGACTGACGTGGTCACGGAGACCTGTATGGATGAAGGACAGATAGCAGCTGTCTGCAGAGAGGTAAGCAAATAGAGCATTTCTAGCTGATTAGAATGCCAAAATTGGCAGTTCTTCATTTCTGATTATTCAGAATGTTTATATCATCAAAGTAAAAATAGTAGAATTTTTCCACTGAAAACAATTGGAGAGGCCAACTTCAGTTTAAATCCTGTTCCTAATAGCACTCCCCAGCATCACCCTCTTGAGCCCCTTGTTTATTTTAGCTGCTTTTTGTGGATATTTGTAGTTCCATTATGCCATTTGCAAAGTGTCATATCTAAGCCCACATGCTGTAGTTTCCGTGAACATGGGAAACAGTGATATTGGCTTAGCACTTCTTTCTAATTTGGGGAAGTTTTTACATGATACTTATTTTATTCTGCATGTGTAATATGAGCCATGCAAAATACATTATATTTTCATCATCGTTTAGAAGGCAGTTTAAACAGGGTCCGCCCTCAGCCCAGAAAGCAGTTGCTTTCACAGTACAGTCTACACATTCCTTATAGCCCCGCAGTGGGCCTGAGGATCTGTCTCTTTTCCAGTAAGTGTCATACCCCTGAGGGGTTTCAAACTAAATTAAAGATACGTTATTATATTTATTTTGTTGAATATTAACACACACACTCCTCATTGGAGTCTCATCTTAGGCATTATAATCTACCCCATTTATTGTAGTGAGGTTTTCTATCAACAAAAGTAGGAACTCTGACTCACTGAAACTTGAAAACCAATGATAGGGAAACAAAACTAAGTGATATCAGCTAATCTTTGCCATATATATATATATATATATATAATTCACTTAAACTTCCTCCTTCCTTGCTCTCCTCTCATTATCATTTCCCCCACCCCACATATCCACCAAACATATATGCTTTCTATTCGTGCAATAAATCGAACTTCCTATCCTGAGCCTGTGGTTTCCATCTTCCAGTATTACACTGCAAAGCCATTTCCAAACAAGTGCCTGTAGTTACTTCATAGCCTAGGAGTGGTTCCCAAACCTGGCTACCTGTTAGAAATAGTATGGGGCACTTGTTTAAGTGCAGATTCCTGGGTTTCACTCCAGAACTTCTGAATCAAGTCATACCGTATACAATGAAGCTTACCATAGTTATATAAGACACAGCTGAATCCTCCAGATTACCAGGCCAAAGTATATTAATTGGTTAGTTTGGCTGTATTAACAATTGTTGCTGTTTATCACATTATCACTCTTCATGTCCTAGTCTGACATGGCAGCCATTATATTTAGCATGTATAATGCTAAGTGGCATAATTGATGTAAATGGTAATGTGACTTCAAAGTGGTGTTGTTAAAGCATTCAGTGATCAATTTCACTTGACAATATAAGTTATACCCCTACCCAAAACTTATCTAGAAATAAAACTTAGTATTAAAAATTATTTGTGATATAATTAGAACTTTTTTTTCTGATTTAATAGTGCCTGCAAGCTTTGGATTTCTTGCACTCAAACCAGGTGATCCATAGAGATATAAAGAGTGACAATATTCTTCTCGGGATGGATGGCTCTGTTAAATTGAGTAGGTATTTTGGTTCAGATGGTGTTAGAGTATCAGGGAATTTCTATTCTTTTATTGTATATCTTAAGAAGATAATGGTCACTGAAGGTGATTTATTTGAAAGCAGTTACAGCCCAGTTTGAAGTAAATAATTTTTCTAACACTGTATTCCTGAATATTGTGACTACACTTTTTGGATTTAATATTTCAGAATTTCTAGTGACTTCTAGAATGAATGAATGACAAATACCTAGTTAGGAAACTGAAAAATTCTATAAGTTTGACAAAACAGTGATGAAGAGGGAATTAGACTGAAGTCTAGTAAAAATGACATCACATCAGTTAACTATTTCAGACCTTCTTAAAATAAGAACCAGCTGAGAGATCAGTTAACAAAAGAATATGAGCTAGGCAGTTGTGGAAGCTCGGTGTGTAACAAAGGAAGGTACAGCCATATCTGGAAGTGATGTATTGTAAAAGGAAAATCATTTGGACTTATTTTAACTGGCTTTTCTTCTCTGCAGCTGACTTTGGGTTCTGTGCCCAGATCACTCCTGAGCAAAGTAAACGAAGCACTATGGTGGGAACCCCATACTGGATGGCACCTGAGGTGGTGACTCGAAAAGCTTATGGTCCGAAAGTTGATATCTGGTCTCTGGGAATTATGGCAATTGAAATGGTGGAAGGTGAACCCCCTTACCTTAATGAAAATCCACTCAGGGTAAGTCAGAAGAGGAGTCAGGTGCTTTATTCCCAGGAAAGGGGAAAGGCCACATATCATTTCTGGCTTCCACCAAAAGTGACCAGAATGGGCTCTTTCCTGAGACAAGTAACATAGAATCACCAAGTTATAATTTTCAAATTTATTGTAAGCTTTTAAAGTTTATCTTATAATGTCTCAACAGTTTTCCTTTTCCTTTCCTTTTTTTAAAATTTTTTTAGGAGAAATAGTGTCAACTACCCATTTTTTTTTCTTTTCTTCGGTTAATTCTTTTTTCCTTCCAATTTTTATTTTAGGTCCAGGGGGTACATGTGCAGATTTATTAAATGGGTAAATTGCATGCTGTGGGGCTTTGGTGTACAGGTTATTTCATCTCCCAGGTAATGAGTGTAGTACTCAATAGGTAGTTTTTAGATCCTCAGACTCCTCCCGCCCTCCACTCTCAAGTAGGCCCCAGTGTCAATGGTTCCCTTCTTGGAGTCCATGTGTACTCAATGTTTAGCTTCCGCTTATGAGTAAACATGCAATATTTGCCTTTCTGTTTCCACATTAATTTGCTTCCAATAATGGTCTCCAGCTGCATCCATGTTGCTGCAAAGGACATAATTTCATTCTTTTTTATGGCTACATGGTATTCCATGGTGTATACGTCCCACATTTGCGTTATCCAATCCATTGTTAATGGATATCTAAATTAACTCCATGTCTTTGCTACTGTGAAAAATGCTACGATGAACATACAAGTGTGTATGTCTTTATTGTAGGACAATTTATATTCCTTTGGGTATATACCCAGTAATGGGATTACTGAGCTGGTTAATAGTTCTAAGTTCTTTGGAAATCTCCAAACTGCTTTTCACAATGGCTGAACTAATTTATATTCCCTCCAGCAGTGTATAAACATTCCCTTTCCTCCTCAACCTCGCCAGTATCTGTTGTTTTTTGAGCTTTTATTTTTTTTGAGACAGAGTCTTGCTGTGTTGCCCAGGCTGGAGTGCAATGGCATGATCATGATCTTGGCTCACTGCCACCTCCACCCCCTAGGTTCAAGCAATTTGTGCCTCAGCCTCCCAAGTAGTTGGGATTACAGGTGTGCACTACCACGCATGGCTAATTTTTTGTGTTTTTGGTAAAGATGGGACTTCACTGTGTTGACCAGGCTGGCCTCAAGTGATCCACCCACCTCGGCCTCCCAAACTGCTGGGATTACAGGCATGAGCCACCACACCTGGCCACTTTTTGACTTTTTAATAATAATCATGCTAACTGGTGTAAGATGGTATTCATTCTGGTTTTGGTTTGCATTGCTCTAATGTTTAGCTATATGGAACATTTTTTCATATGCTTGTTGGGCACATGTATATCTTTTTTTGAGAAGTGTCTGTTCGTATCCTTTGCCCATTTTTTAATGGAGTTGTTTGATTTTTGCTTGTTAATTACATTCCTTATAGAGGCTGGATATTTCAGTTTGCAAATATTTTCGTCAGATGCATAGTTTGCAAATATTTTCTTCCATTCTGTAGGTTGTCTGTTTATACTGTTGATTGTTTCTTTTGCTGTGCAGAAGCTATTCAGTTAAATGAGGTTCCATGTGTCAATTTTTGTTTTTGTTGAAGTTGCTTTTGGAGTCCTCATCATGAAATCTTTGCCAGGGCCTGTGTCTAGAATGGTATTTCCTAGGTTCTCTTCTAGGGTTTTCATAGCTTTAGGTTTTACATTTAAGTATTTATTCCATTTTGAGTTGATTTTTGCATATGATAAAAGGAAAGGATCCAGTTTCAATCTTGTGCATATGGCTAATCAGTTATCCCAGCACCATTTATTGCCTAGGTAGTCCTTTCCCCTTGTCTATTATTGTGAACTTGGTCAAAAATCAGATGGTTGTGGGTGTGCAGCTTTATTTCTGGGTTCTCTTGCCTGTCCTATTCGTCTATGTGTCTATTTTTGTACCAGTATCATGCTGTTTTAGTTACTTTGGCTTGTAGTATAGTTTGAAGTTGGGTAGTTTGATGCCTCCATCTTTGTTACTTTTGCTTGGAATTGCTTTGGCTATTGGGGTGTTTTTGGTTCCCCACGAATTGTAGAATAGTTTTTTTTCCTAATTCTGTGAAAAATGTCATTGATGTTTTAATATGAATGGTATTGAATATGTAAATTGCTTTGGGCAGCATGACCATTTAAAAAATATTGATTCTTCCTATCCAAGAGCATGGAATATTTTTCCATTTGTTTTTATCATCTCTGATTTCTTTCATCAGTGTTTTGTAATTCTTGTTGTACAGATCTTTCACCTTCCTGGTTAGCTGTACTCCTAGGTATTTTATTTTTTAGAGTTGTTAATGGGATTGTGTTATTGATTTAGCTTTTAATTGGACATTGTTGGTGTATAGAAATGCTACTAAGTTTTTTAGCATTGATTTTGTATCCTGAAACTTTGCCAAAGTCATTTGTTAGATTTAGGAGCCTTTTGGCAGAGACTGTGGCGTTTTCTAGGTATAGAATCATATCATCTGTGGAGAGAGAGAGTTTGATTTCTTCTCCTCCTGTTTGGATGTTTTTTATTTCTCTTGCCTGATTTTTATGG
Source organism: Sapajus apella (assembly GCF_009761245.1). Classification (NCBI taxonomy): domain Eukaryota; kingdom Metazoa; phylum Chordata; class Mammalia; order Primates; family Cebidae; genus Sapajus; species Sapajus apella. The sequence continues at coordinate 4,337,618 of NW_022437013.1, read as the reverse complement.
TTAGGACTTCCAACATTTTTCTAACATGCTTTGGTAGTATTTTTAATGGCTATGGTCTTTAAGATTCCTCAATATAGCTTTCTAATGTAAAATACATGTAGCTTTTTTTTTTTAAGTGAGATGTGGGGAGAAAGTATTTTTATTACATGACATGGTTAAATGATCAATCTAAAAAACACTTGCTTTATAATTAACAAAACAAATAAATGCATTTCCAGACCAGCTGTAATTTTTAAATTGGATTTTCCTTATTAGTAATGGTTTATTGATTAACAACAGCTTGGTGGGTATTGAATGGAACACAGAGATAGACATAGTGCCAGCCTGGTGAAATCACAAACATAATTAGATTGTCAAGTAGAAAATGAATGGGAACAGTTTGTGTTTGGTAACTCACTTTGCTGCCGCAAAATCAGAGATTGGATCTTCATGTGGTCTTGTTATCCCTGCAAAGAGAAAAACTCCATTTCACAACCTAACCCTACCATCTTATTTCAGCGGTGCGCTGTTGATCATTTGGAGAAAAGAAAGAGGTATGAAAGAAACGCTTGCTCAGTGCAGAAGGGAGCCTTAGCTATTTTGCTGTATGTAGCCCAACAGTGAACTATTAATAGAAGCTGTGTTTTGTATATATAACAGGCATCACATTGTTGAAAAAAGAAAACATGCACGGATTCAAATTCTACTCTCAAAATTTATGCACAGTGCTGGTATCATAGGCGTCTTGTATATTGCCTGCATCATTACCACTAGGAGCCTAAATTGAGTTGTACCCTTGGTATGCAAAAAACCCCATTGTTCTTAGTAAATGATTAAGTGTTTTCACATAAAGCTTGTAAAATCCATATTCAAACCAAATGTATGTGGCTTTCTATGCATGTAAAGAGACCTATAAGCTAACTGTGTAGATTTTGCAGTTGAACATTTTGTAGTTGGGAACTGCATTCCCTATGTATGGAGAGGAGGACAACTTCCTCCTGGCTTTCTCCTAAGTCCTCTCTGGTACTTGGCCTCTTGTCTTATTACCTGTGCTAATTAGAAAACAACAGATATGAGGGAATGCCCTAATGAATGCTATAGGCTGTTGCTCTGTTCTCATGAAACAATCTGGAAATGAGATGTGCACATTGATTAGCTGCCTTCAGGGCTGAGTGGAAAAGAAGGGGCATTTTCTCACCATTTGTGGGTTAGCCCTCCATGGATTTAATCAAGTCCACCCCTGACCTATGGTCCAGCACATCAGGATAATTACATGGGCTTTTCCTTATTGTTTAACCACCTTTTCCCATTAAGAAATTGTAGTGAAAGAGCACATCCGACCTCTTGGTTCCATGGATTTCCTCTCCTAAGTCTTTGGAGTTTGGAGGCACTAAACGGATTATGGCTATTTTGCTTTCTGCATTTTAATGAGTAATTTACAACCTGCAAATTTTAAGGATTAAACAAATGGCTCTGTAAAACAACTAGTCTCGGTAGTGAATTTATTACCTTCTTCAGTTCCCCAATTACAATTGATCTCTCTTTAGCTAGGCTGCTAATTGTTAGAAAAAAGGAAGCAACTTTTAATCTTTATAGGCATCTTCTAGCCTGGGATTAGAACTCATAATTAACAGCTTGTATCTTAGATTCCATTGCCTTATGTCTAAACAAGTTCTTGCAGATTAACAAACCACAAGATTCAGGAAGCCTACATTAAGTCTACAACAAAAAGACCTGTCAGAAAGACCACCCGGTTGAATTGCACTGATAAGGATTTACTCTAACTTTGCTCATTACTCTCTGTGTGTGATCAACCATCAATTAATCAATCAACAAGCCATATTGAGCTAGCCCTATTCTGATCCTGTCTCTTCTAGGTACCAGGAGTACTTTTTTTGGTTTCAATTTCAAATATGTTTTCCTAATGTTCTCTTGAAGGAAACACAATGTCTCAGGCTATATACCTTTATTTGCAATTTTTTAAATGTAGTTGCTGAAGCCATGGGGAGATTGGAGAGAAAAAAAGATCTAACATGAATCTATAGGGAGCAGCGTTTTCTGGGATCCTGATGCCCAGGCCATATGTGGGAAGTAGAAAATAACCCAGAGCTTTAGGAGAAGTATAAAAGAGTGCCAGATTAATCCTTTCTTTAAGATCCTTCCAACACTACAACCCAGCCACTATTTTGTGCTGTGAGGTGGAAAGAGATATAAGGAAGGAAGTAAAATAAGTAGAAGAAAGACAGAGTGGTAGAGTACAGGGTAGCATGTTGATGTGAAAAATTTTGATCCTGTAGTCAGGCAGATCTGGGTGTGTCCTGGTTCTCCAACCTGCAATCTCTGTGACCTTCTGCAAGTTACTTAAAACCTTTCTAAGCCTGCTTCCTATCTGTAAAATGAGGACCATATCGATCTTACAGAGTTAGCATGAAATCTAAATGAATAATGTATGCAAATCACCTAGCACAGTGTCCAGTTCATTGTAGGAAATATGTATACATATATGAAAATTTACATATGAATAGTAAAATAGTAAGATAGGAAAACAGAGAAAGGATGATTAGAGTGTTGTTTTTTTTTTTACCCACGCATGAAGGAAGGTTAGATTCAGCACTCTTCCAGGAACTTATCCTTCATGAGAGTGGCATCCCCCATCTACTCAAGGAGTGAACGGTTTTGCACGGTTCAGTAAAATTAACATGGACAGGTAACACTGAACAGAAGAAGTTCGAGGTGAAGTCTGGGACTACACATTTCAAGGTCGTTTATGTTTCACTGTGGGTTTTTCTGTGTCTTTGTTTTATCAGTTCCAGCTGAACAGACCATTTGTGACTATTGCTTATTAACATACTGTTGATGCAAGGAATTAATATTTTTCCCCCTTGTTAGAAAGTGGTTGAGATTCTTGAATGTAAATTTTTCTGTACTAATTGACCTAATTTGCTCATAAAATGCCTTTTAAGGTCAGAGAGTTATTGACTGTACTGATGTTATGAGGTTGGTACCCTTCCAGAGAGAAGAGAACAAAAGCCTCTTACTGTCCCCCACTACCTGAAGTCTTTGTACTCAACATAATTGGCCTTGGACATGTTGTTCTGTGACCTATAGACAGTTTTAGTTCAGCCTCCAATAATTAAGTACCTTGCTCCTTCTCTTTGCCAAAGTGACTGGGGTTAAAAATCTAACTTTCCCTGTGGATATACATATCAAATATTACTATTCTGCTGATATCCTTAACTTTTTTGTTAACTGAATACTTCAAAGAGCTGTTATTATAATAACTTGATTCTAAGTAAGGAGACACAATCATTTTTGTAAAACAAAACTTTGATCTTTTTCTCAGCACCCAGAGTGTGCCCCTTTATTAACTTTTCTTGTACACATAATGGGACTTTTCTTATCAACAGGTTTTGATGGAATTTGTTATTTGTGAATCGTCTCAATGATGTCCACTTGAAGTCCCTACTAGACCCTTTGAAACACATTTTGTGGTAATTTTCCAAATCTTTATCCAAGTTAAACTTTAAGTGTTCTCTTTCTACCCCTTACTTTAAACATCTGTGAAGCTGTATCAACAATTGGATCACTGGAAGATTATTATTGGTATTACTGCTAAAAACAATATGTAGTATAGTATGTGAACCACAGATCCTATACCAGGGGATCTTTTTTGTTGCACATTGGAGTTATCTGCGGACCTTTAAGAACCAGTGATTCTAGGGCTCCATCCTCCGGGGAAGATGGCAAATCAGGAAAAGGTCAAATATCAATGTGTCAAGCGCTTTATAGAACACTGTCCAGCCTGGACAACAATTCTTCATCAGCCCTCTTTGAACATGGTCATCCAACCAAAAAATAACACTATAATTCTACTCACATTTATCCATTTTGTCTAAAAATTTATGAGTAATGCTACCAAAGCCTAATTGAAATCCTGATGTGCTTTATGTTGTTCTCTGATTTACCAATTCAGTAGTACTATCCAAAAAGAAATGACATTAGTTCAGCATATGCCTGCATGATATGCTATTTTCTTTTGCAATTTTGCTTCTTCTGAAAATGGAGCTCATTATTAAAATGAGCTAGCTGCTGACTGAGTAGCTAGCATATATTGGTGTGTAATAAAACCATCAGTCTGACTACTCATGATTAGGAATGCATTACCTATATGGCAACGGAGGAGGACAGAAATTTAAATTTAGACTTCTTATCTACACTAGGAGGCTTCCCACCTCCCCTTTCCTGCACTTAAGGCACTACGGAAATGTTAGTTGTTCTTATTTCTTATTGTAGGAACAGGGAAATTATAGTTGGCTTGTATGGCTAGAAAAGAGAGGTAAGCAGAATAAGAGAATCTTTAGTAACTGAAAAGCAAGTAAAGGCTAAACTGTTTCTAGATCCCTCCAAGCACTGGGACTTTGCTGTGGATTGGAATGTCTGGGTTTGATGACACGTGCTCATTTGGAATTAAAGTCAGACATAAACTTCCTGAGTGCCAGAGAAGCAAGCATACTTTGCTAGCACTCAGTCAATATTGTTTTGAATGTATTTCAGGAAGAGCTGGGAATATTCCCTTCTTTTTCCATGAGCTGCAATGAACAGCAAGGTTTATTGATAGTTTGTTGACACTCCTCCTGTTTTGAGGGCAAACCTATGCTTAAAAGGAGGGGCATGTTGGGATCACTACAACTAAAATAATTACAGAAGAATAACAGGGCTCCTTTTTAATCGGAAAAAAATATTGCCTGTCAAAAGATAAACAGCTCTTAAGAGTCATTGGTTGTCAGGAATTCAGCAAAGGAAAATGAGACTTAGCCATAGGAAAGCTGCAAGTCTCATTTAGAATGTAATTCAGAAGCAGACATCTCAAACTGATGAATTATGATCCAGAAAATGGCCAAAGGAGAAACTGATTCCATAGCAAACGAAAATCCACCAAGAGAAAATGAGAGAATAAAAGATTATGCTACTATTATCTTATCATTTCTCAGAATCCTTATAGCATGGCTTGGGAGTAAACCAAGGATGGATATGCTGATTGCCCTAATAGGTACCATACCAATAACTAAATAGCTAAGTCCCTCCAGATCAAAGTGAATTCTAAAGAGATAAATCACGGAGTGTGATGATAGGTATTTGCCCACTGAAATGCCCATGCACATGTTTTATCCTATTGCTTTTGAAATCTGTGTTTTTGCCAATGAGGATTTACTTTACCAAGAAAGTTGGAGTTTTCTTAATAATTAAGCTAATTTTTGACCTTTATTGTCATTTTGATTGATACCTTTTCCAAACAGGTTCCAACATCATTGTAGAAAACCCTTTGCATTCTGATAAAAGAGTATACTGAGGTGTCTTAGCTAAGATGTTCTGCAGAGAAAGTTAAATCAATTAAGGCACTGTAAGCTTTGTAGCTGGGAGGGCCAGAGTTCTAACATTATCCCAATAATCAAACTGACCTTTCTGTTGTAGCTTTTTTCTTTCTTTTCTTTTGCTGTATCTTTCTTTTCTTCTTTCCTTTGCTTTGTTTTTTGTAAAGAATTACTCTCTTGCTCAGATGGCAAAGTTCATCAGCACTTTTTTTTTTTTAAATCTAGGAGGGGCCAATGACTGTGAGAGATCTAGACATGGAACTTTCTAGCGTCTCTACCAATTGTTTACATTATGAGGGTTGAAGAGTGAATTGTATTCCCATGTCTGTCAGTCAGGAACTTCATGACCTTGTACAGGTTTCTTCTTGCTGATCTGGAGTGGAATTTCACTAGATTATTGTTTACCAGTAGGCTACACAATGCCCTCAAATACCATAGAGTTCCTTGGGGATATTGAAGGAGCCAAGAGGGAGGTCACCTGGGTAGTGCTCTTGGTTCCACCAGAATAGTTCCTTTTTTAATTCCTTTTTCTACCTTGGGCTGTCACATGAGATTTACTTAAATAAAGCTAAAGACTCGTGAGTCTGAAAGGGCCATAGTTTGAGTGTGTGTTGTCTCTATGAGTCTCCTCTTTCAGAGGAGTGGTCTTCAGAAAGCAGCTCGGAGACATTTATCTCTTCATCACTGGACTAAATCTGTATCCCACAGAATTGAAAAATCTCCTTTTCCCATCAAACAAAGACACTTGATCCTGATGTGAAACATGCTGTATATGAGATTTGGTAACGTCGTTCTGATAATAATCTCAGGAAGAAGCCAGTGAAGAACACTGCAGTAATAAAGCTATTATAGGGACACAAGGTTCCTCACTCTGGAGTATGATTAAAAGAATTGTATGTTATTATGTATGGACCTGTTCAGCTGATCAACTGCATTTAAAAATAGAAGTTGAAATCAGTTTATGTGGGTAGTAATGCATGTTTCACAGATCATATCACAGTCAGCCTGTTTTAATCCTAATATGTTAATTTGGAAAAACCTAAAAGAATCAGAGTGCTAGTTCCTTCCTGCACTAATATTCTGAAATAAAACATGAACAAATGTATAATGTTAAATAGTACATTACAACTAGAAATTACTTGTGTGTTAAAGAGAAAATGGGAGGTGAGGAAGTTGATCTACATGTATACACAATATTTTGAGAAGTTTTGTGGGAAAAGGACTGGGAGAAATGGAGCAGAATGGGACCTAGGATCCAGGTCCCCTTGGTCTCCCAGATTTTCTAGCCATTATCTATGTTCATTTCTCTTTGTCCTCATTCCACCAGCGATCTTCTCCTCCCATTGTCCTTTGGCCCCTGTTTTTGCCCTAATATTTTGTTTTGCTTCCTCTGCTTCTCACAGCTTCTTTCCTCTACCTTTTGCACCATTTTGCTTGCCCTCCTTTCCTAGCTTTGTACCTACCACATCCCTACTTCCAAATGCCCTGTAATTCCAAACCTTGGGTACTGCTTTGTGTGCCCAGGGTTGCTTCATAAACACAAGCAGCCCTCTCTGCAATCTTAGTAAGCATTTTTAGTTCCGAGAGTGAGCACATGTATTGTTGGAGTCATCAATAATTTATTTTATGGCATTGGTCAGTCCTCTGTGCTTGAAAGGAGCACATTTGGGCTAGGCTAACACCCAATGAGTCAGCCCTACCTAAATACCTTTTACTATCAACCTATAAGGGGATACATCTCTAATAGATTCGTTTTAAATGGCCTTTTAAGGATTAAACAACAAAACAACAATAATAAATGTCCTTCACAATTTGGTGACCAATGAGAACTTCTATGCAAGACAAGTAGGAAGCTAAATTAGACTAGATTGCTCATTCAGCTATCACACTGAAGTATTAGGTTGAGTAAGCCCAAGTATGGAATATAATGTTCATTATAATGTGTTGATTTCATTTTGTATATTTGGCCCCATTTACTCTCTTCTTAGAAAGAAATGGCAGACTCTTTCATGATATTCATAAACACACCAGAGGCAGCAATATACTCTGGCTTTTAACCTCTGAAATCCCAGGTCATGAGTAAACTAAGTCATAGGGTATTAAGTCACTTGTTGCCAAATGTCTGTCATAAAACACTCAAAGTTAGTTGAAAATTCTAAAATGACAAAAGAATCAGAGCAGGAGTCAGTTGCAGGCAACAATCAGCTGTGTATAAACCATCAACATAGATAGATATTTATGTGTGTGTCTGTGTGTATATGTATATATTTGACACCCATGGATTCAACCAACCACAAATCAAAGTATTTTTTGAAAATGGTGGTTTCATTTGTACTAAACATGGACAGACTTTTTTTCTTGTAGTTATTCTCTAAACAATACAATATGACAACTACAGTCACGTGGTGCATAACAATGTTTGGTCAGTGACGGTCTGAATATACAGTGGTGGCCCCATAAGATTATAATGGAGCTGAAAAATTTCTATTACCTAATGATGACATAATGTCCTAATTCAACGCATTACTCACGTGTTTGTAGTGATGTTGCTATAAACAAATCTACCCCTCAAGAAGCGCCTCAGGCAGGTCCTTCAGGAGGTATTTGCAAAGAAGGTATTGTAGCTGAGATTGCAGGCACCTCCCACCACACCCAGCTAATTTTTGTGTTTGTAGCAGAGATGAGGATTCACCATGTTACCCAGGCTGGTCTTGAACGGCTGACCTCAGGTGATCTGCCCACCTCAGCCTCCCAAAGTGCTGGGATTACAGGCATGAGTCACCATGCCCAGCCTGTTTCTTAGTTTTTAACAAAAAAGTTTAAAATGATAAAAGGAAAACATTTTTAAGATAGAAAATGTTTATAGGATAAGGATATTTAAAAAGAAAATATTTTTTTACAGCTCTACAATGTGTTTTAAAGTGTTACAAAAGAGTCAAAAACTTAAAAACATAAGTTTATAAATTTTTTCAGTAAGCTTAATTTATTATTGAAGAAAGAAAATTTTTAAATAAATTTAGTGTAGCCTAAGTTTATAGTGTTTATAAAGCCTATAGCAGTGTATAGTAATATTCTAGGCTCACCCTGAGCAACTTGCAGCCCTGCAAGCTCCATTCATAGTGAGTGCCCTACTCAGGTGTACCATTTTTATCTTTTATACCATATTTTTACAGTGCTTTTTCTATGTTTAGATACACAAACACACTGCATTAGTCACCTACAGTATTCAGTACAGTCACATGCTGTACGGATTTATATTCTAGGAGCAATAGACTGTACCATAGGGCCTAGTTGTGTATTAGGCTATTCGATCTAGGTTTTTGTAAGTACACTCTATGATGTTCACAAAACGACGAAATTGCCTAATCATGCATTTCTCAGAATGTATTCTCCATCATTAAGCAATGCATGGCTGTATTTATATGATATTTGCATTGTATTAGGTATCATAAATAATCCAGGGATGATTTAAAGTATACAGGAGGCTGTGCATAGGTTTTATATGAGGAACTTGAGTATCCATAGATGTTGGTATCTAAAGGGCTTCCTGGAACCAATCCCCCATGGATACCAAGGAATGATGTGTGTGTGTGTGTGTGTGTGTGTGTGTGCCTACTAGACACTGGGCAATATATAATACTGTATGAAACTCCTCTACCTCTCTGAGTGGGTACTTGCCCTTTATTCCTCACTTCCAAACAGGTAGAGAATGACTGACCTTAAGAAGGCCCATTTCCTCTGTAGAGGCAAAGGTGGATCAATTAAACCAGTAGCTTATGCACAGTATGCTTCACTTCTTGAAGAGCCCTTGTTTGCCTTTTCTAGGAGCACTCCCATCCCAGAGACTGGGAACAGCAAGAGGTGGTATTGTACAGTGGTGAAGAGCATTAACTCTGGACTCATACTCCCTGGATTCAAATACTGATTTTCCCATTACTAGTTGTGTGACATTGGGCAAGTTCTTCTTCTTATCTCCACAAGCCTTAGTTTCTTCTCAATTGGAGATCAAAATAAAATTTATTATAAAGTCTATAATAAACTTCAGAGGTTTATTTGTGAATTGCACAAGCTAATAGTAATCATTCAGTAAAAGTTATTTATTAATACTTTCCATGGATATAATATTTATACAGATATAGAGATATCAATGAATAGCCCTTTTATAGTTCAGTTGCATTGTATGTTAAGTAGACTTTTGGGGCCAGGCTGGAGCTCTCTCACCATATATTTAATATAATTTCCATGGTGAAATGTGTTTTGCATCTCAAATATTCAGCCTACAAAGAAATGTTTGTACCACACCCTGTCCTCTTTGTAAAGTCTTTATATTGGTGCTGGGGCGTCTCATGGTTGCTAACACGTTTCCATGTAAGTCCTCTGGTTTGTTTTCTAACTTTTAAGTTAAACTTTATAAAGTGTTATAATGAACTGAAGTCACGAACTAAAGCTTTGTAATTAAGTGGTTAGTCCTGTTGCAAAACTGCCTTAATGACAATTTATTGAGCACATATGGATTGTGTGGGGACTTCTTTGGAGAAATATGGTAACTTCTATGATGACTGCTTTGATCTTTTTTAACTGAGGAAGTTGTTAATAAGGTAAATTAGATTATTCCTTCAACTTAGTAACCTAGTTTTTTCTTAGTACTTAGGTAATTTCAGTTGTACATCAGTGTCAGTGAAAACTTTGATGTTTGTGTGTTATTACCAAGATATTTAGAGTTATTATGAAGAATCCAAGAACATCAGAAATTTCTAGGTAATGTGTATATTACAAGGAAGAAAGCCACCATTTTTCTGGCCAAAGGTTGTATTTCTAGCGTTATAAATAAGGTCCATAGATTATGGAGCCTATATTGCCTCACCTCAGGAAGAAAACAGGTTTTCTTAAATGGTCTAGTAGAGTAATCAAGACTACCCTCTCTGTTCTAGAACAGCCAGATAAGATAAGGTTCTGAACTATGTTTCAAATTCCAGAGGACACTTGTTTTCTTCCTTTTCTCTATGGATCTTTTTGCACTGGCCATGTTGTGGTCATCTTTTTTTCTGGTTTTCCCTCCCTTTGATGATGACATCTCCTTATATACACTATTTGTACAGCTCTCTTCCTTCTCCCTCACTGAACAGTGGTACATCAGAAGTTATCACATGCCAGTCCTGTTCAACTCAGAAAAGGTGTTATTTTTCATTTTCTGCATGTCTTCTTAGATTTTAATAAGTGACTTTTAGGTTCTGAGCTTTAATACTTATGTATATAAGTCTGTTATAGTCTCAGCTCAGTTAAATTTACACATTTTGGCTATTTCATTCAGCAACAAAAACATTTACTGAACACCTATTTTGAGCATGTTGTCACAAAACTCATAGCTGCTTATTACACATTTCCTACCTTCCATGGTAGGAACTCACAATTCAGGAAGGAAGACAGACCTGTAAACAAATAAGTATTCAGACATAATACAATGTAAAAATAGACACATAAACCAAGAACTGTTGGAGTTCAAAGAAGGAAATGGCTAACTCCATCTGCAGGGTGACCAATTATCCTGGTTTGCTTGAGATTGAGGGACACAAAACCTTCAGTACTAAAACCCAGGATAATCTCCAGAAAACCAGGGTGGTTGGCCACCATGTTTACCTACGTGGGAGAGATGGAGAAGACTTTAAAGAGGAGGTGCCATTTTAACCAAAGCTTGAAAAGCAGCTTTACTAGGCACTTAACGGAGATGAGGACAGCATTTTAGGCAGCAATGAAAAACAAAGCATTTCCAATTCAGGGAATGATGAACAAATTGGTGTGAGTAGTATGTGAGCTTCAGCCAATGTGTATGTTTGTGGTGGGGTGGGAGAGGAGTTGGGAGATGGGCCCTAGGGTGAGAAGAGAACAGATTGAAACTGGAACTAGAAAGGTGGGCAGGAGCCAAATCATACAGGACTTCCTAAAGAATCTTTACTATGTTCTGCGAATCAGTGGTTTTCAAACAACTACAATGATCCTCTTATTCCAGTGAATCCTTGTTTGGAAGCATAAACAAATGGGGAAAAATGGATAAATTTTCTGATTGATTGAAAAAGGTATGTGGGCTAGGCATGGTGGCTCATGCCTGTAATCCCAACAATTTGGGAGGCTGAGGCAGGCAGATCATGAGGTCAGGAGATCAAGACCATCTTGGCTAATATGATGAAACCCCACCTATACTAAAAATACAAAAATTATCTGGGTGTGGTGGTACGCACCTGTAATCCCTGCTACTCAGGAGGATGGGACAGGATAATCACTTAAACCCAGGAGGTAGAGACTGCAGTGAGCCAAGATTGCACCACTGCACTCCAGCCTGGCGACAGAGCGAGACTTTGTCTCATAAAAGAAAAAGGCATGTGTTGGGGGAGAGTCTTAGAATCTCTCCTCCTCTATCTCCCTCTCTCTCTCTCTTCTTTACCCTCTTAGCTGCTCTTAAGAGGAATTTTGGAGAGCGCAATTTGAAAACCACATCTGTGGACCATGGGGAGTAACCAAAAATTTTAAAGCAGGGAAGTGAATGACATGATAGGACCTGTGATGAAATAAGATTGTTAAGGAGGATGGTCTGAAGAATAAAAAGGCTTGAGTAATGGAAAACCAGTTAGGAGGTTTTTGTAACCTGGAACCATCTGAAAGAAACCTGACTTTAAGCAAAGACAATAGGGATAGAGAGAAGTGGGTGGATATGAAGGACATTTCTAAAGGCTGTGTTAACAGAACCTGGTAGACGATTTATAATAAGGGTGTGGAGAGGGGAAGATTGTTGGGTGAGGAAGAAGGGGTAAAAGATGATTATATGGTTTCTTTTTTTTTTTTTTTTTTTTTTTTTTTTTTTTTTGAGATGGAGTTTCACTCATGTTACCCAGGCTGGAGTGCAATGGCGCGATCTCGGCTCACCGCAACCTCCGCCTCCTGGGCTCAGGCAATTCTCCTGTCTCAGCCTCCTGAGTAGCTGGGATTACAGGCACGCACCACCATGCCCAGCTAATTTTTTGTATTTTTAGTAGAGACGGGGTTTCACCATGTTGACCAGGATGGTCTCGATCTCTAGACCTCGTGATCCACCCGCCTCGGCCTCCCAAAGTGCTGGGATTACAGGCTTGAGCCACCGCGCCCGGCCGATTATATGGTTTCTTACTTAACAATTAAAAGCAACCAACTAGTATATGGGAAATCTCTAGTCTAATTTCTAATAACCAGCTTATTTTCTTTGAGTTTTCACTAGCTCAGATAAAACCAACATGTTATGTCACTCACGCCTAGATCTGTTGTCCTTAATCTTTATTCATCTAATACTTGACTTTGCTATTAAAACCCTTTTTGCTGTCATTGTTGTGTTGGCTGCAACTGTATTTGTCTCTCATTAGCAAGGCAGTGGGTAGCAATTTTCTTTTTTTACTAAGAGGGTCCCGAGCTTACTCACAGGATGTGTTCCAAAAGTACCTTTTTAAGTTAATTATTTGGACCTCAGAGTGCATTTTCCCATAGAAGCGGCATTATACATAGTGATTAGCTTCCCAGGCCAGCCCACAAAAGCCAGTTTAGCCCATGTATAACTGAAAGTGTGGATTTTTGCAATGGAAATCAGTTAGAAATAATACTGTTGCAATTAAAATGAATACAATAGTCACAAAAGAAATGGTCTGGGTCTTTGTTTCCCTCAAAGGGTAGGGCTTAATGAAAAGCAGGTTTAATCCTAGGAAAACAAAGAGAAATGGATGAGGATTTTTGTGGTAATTGGACACTGCAGTTTTTAAACTGTATTTTCTAAATAATGTTTTGGAGGTTTTCAAAATAATAAAAGCAACTATGTTCATTGTAGAAAATTTGGAAAATCAAAAAAAAAATTTAAAAATTAAGTCACCAACAATCCTGCCATCCAGAGAGAACCAGTGTTCACAAATTGGTGTTTCAACCTTTTTCTTACTGCATGCATTTTTTTTAAATCAGTTCACCAATAATAATTATGATGCATTCACATGATGAACTATTATGCAGCTCTTAAAATGATATTTATGAAGAATTTTTAAAACATCAAAGAATATTTATGATATAGTATTGGGCAAAAGGCAACCTTGCATTTGATACCTGTTTAGGGCTGAGGGAGTATAAGCAGATCAACAGTAATCGACCAGGGCAGGAGTCTGCTGTTAGGCCACCAGTCAACATCTCCTACTATCAGAACCACCCCCTAGCAAAAACTACAGCCAGACTTTTTGTTGAAGTTCTGAGGAGGACATGAGGGTTCTTTGAAGTAATGTAGAGGTTTGTAGCACTGGCTCCTCATTATTTTTGACTTTCCTTCAAATTACAGGGCTTTCTTCTCCCTTGATATACTGTCTCACTGGCACTACTCAGGCTTAAAAACTATTAAGATAATTTTTTGGATTCATAAATGGAATGGAAAAAAGGGCCATGTATTTCCTTAGGTAATTATGCATAAATTGAAGAGAGATGAGAAGGACTTGGATAGAGAAGATGTGTATGTAGAAGAAGAAAATTATGTGGAACAGAATGTATTAAGCTAAGAATGGTGAAAGAAAAGTGAGAAATGTAACAGTATAGCATGAATACAGATCTACAGAGAGCAGAAATGAGTATGGGAAAGGGAGGACAGAGGTGTGTTTGCTTAGGTCTAGGCTTGGCTAAGAGTAGGAAAAAAAGCAACAGTGACTTTGGAGACGTTGTAGCCAGCTGAAATAAAAGGGTTTTAGTAGGAGGCAGTTAATGCAATTTGTATTAACTGATTTTCTTTTAGGGAATACAAATATTTGTGGGGACAGGTGCTTCAAGCACTAATCATCCAAGAACAAAAACACTTTGAACTTAATTGACTATATCTGCTATGATTGTGCACTATTTGATTTAACCCAATTAGTGATTTCCTAAAAGCATCTCATCTCCTTTTGGTCAAAACTGGATTTGTCAGTGACTTGTATTGTGGCATGGGAGTCCTAATAGCTGCCAACTGCATTTCCTGTTCATCAATAAAGGTATTGAAAATTACAAAGGAATGAGAGTTGGAAGAAAGGAAGATATTCATTTCGTAAGGGTGAGGGATGCATTTACATGTGGGTTTTTAAGTGTACAGTACTAGGAGAAAAACCCACATGTTTCTGTGCACTCTAGAGAAGCATATGGCATTGTAATTCTCATATATCACTATGCAAAAGAATCTCCTATGGAATTCTGTGGCTCTTAACGTTTGGTGTACATATGATGCAGAGATTCTGAGTTATTATGTGTGGAGTGGGCTCCAGTTTCTCAGCCAGGGATTCTCATTGTTGGCTGGAAATTGAAATCACCTGGAGAGCTTAAAAATATTGACGCCTAAGTTCTGCTCCAAGAGGTTTTTACTTAATTTTTCTGGAAGTAACAACTGGGCATGGGAATTTTCTAACTGTTCCCAAGTGACTCTAATGTGTAGACAAGTCTGGGACCCTCTGGTTTAGCCCATTGCTTAATTACTTGGGTGGATTAAACCAGTTGTTCTTAAAGTGTTGTCCTGGAACCAGCAGCTTCAGCTTCACAGGACACCTATTTGAATGCAAATTCTTGCCCCCACCCCATATTTACTGAATCAGAAACTCTGGAGGTGGCTCAGGAACCTATGTTTTAACAAACCCTCTGGATGATTCCGATGCATGCTATAAAGTTGACACCAACAAGATTAAACAGTTGTTCCTGACCTTTTCTAAAGTGCATCTGTGGGAGTTTCTAAAAAGAAGAGATGTCTTCAAGAGCTGATGAAAACTGCCTTGCAAAAGGACTTTTATAGAAATAACAATAATAATAATAATAAAAGAAGCAAGAGTAGAGAAAGGGGAAAGTGGATGATAATTTGCTGCAAAATCCAGGCAAGTTCTGGAGGAAACATGTCTTCATAAGAGTTAGGGGGTTTGTTGTATGGGCTGGTAAAACCCTGACAGTACCTGCAGGCAAACTCCTACTTATTTTTCAATACACTTTTAAAATGTCAACCTCCTCTGTGAAGCTCTCTCTGAGCTCTGGTGTAAACTGCATCATCCTTGTATTTACTTAGTGCTTTCTAGTTTCCTTAATTATCTCTTGGCTCACTGTATTGTAGCTCTCTATATTTCTTTCTTCCTCACTAAATTGTGTGATCCTTCCAAGAAAGATCACTGTTTTATTCATCCTTAGGTCTCCAGTATCTAATACACTATCTGGTACATACTAAATGTTCTTAAATTGTTTGCTTAGAGGAAGCATCAGGAATGGCCAGCTTTCTTGTATTAAGAACCTTCAGCTGGGGGTAGTGGCGCACACCAATAATCCCACCCAATAGGGAGGCCAAGGCAGGTGGATCATTTGAGGTCAGCAGTTCGAGACCAGACCGGCCAACATGCTGAAACCTGTCTCTACTAACATAGTGGCATGCGCTTGTAATCCCAGCTGCTACAGAGGCTGAGGTGGGAGAATCGCTTAAATCTGGGAGGCGGAGGTTGCAGTCAGCCAAGATCGTGCCACTGCACTCTAGCCTGGGCGACAGAGCGAGACTCCATCTGAAAAAAAAAAAAAAAAAGAAAAAAAAAAAGAAAATTCAAAACATGGATTTACCTTTGTGAATTAATCATAGTCCTGGGTTCAACTCTCTGAAAGGCTAAAGACCTTGATTCTCTCAGGACATCATGACTTCACGTCTCTTAATGGTGGCCTTATACCACAAAGTTCTCAGAGAAGAATATAATTATTAGCAACTTACTATTTTTACCATGATAATTGTCAGGTGCCAAGACTACCATTGTCAACTTTTTTTCATATTTACTCTCCTTGTAGGTGTACCTACATGGGAAATCTAATTAAAATCAGTAGGGATTCAGCTGCCACAGGGTAAAAGCATTTGAGTTCTTGGGTCCCACAGCTTGCCTCTCATCCAGGCACTGGCATCTTCTGGTTCTTTGTACTTTCCTAATTCTATAATGTACTCTCTTCATTCCACATCTACACACGAACATTCTTCAAACAAGATAAGCACTTAGTAATTTACAGTTACCTTCCATTGCACTTTTCCAAGGTTATACTCAGGTCAAAATGAATGTATGTATGTGTGTTCGCCAAGTCTTTAGAGTAACAGATTTATAGGCAATCCTTTGGTTTAATTTCATAGATACTTAATCGCATATCCATTATCTGTAGATTTTTACTGGCTTAACTCTCAGAGGACAACCGTATAACCTTATTTTTAAGTAGGACACTTCGCTGTCACCTCAGTTACTGCCAAGATTATTATTTTTATTTATTTTTTTATTTTTTTGAGAGTCTCGCTCTGTCACCCGGCTGGAGTTCAGTGGCGTGATCTCTGCTCACTGCAACCTCGACCTCCCAGGTTCAAGCAATTCTCTTGCTTGAACTACTCTCCTGCCTCCCAAGTAGCTGGGACTACAGGCGTGTAACACCACATTCAGATAATTTTTTTTTTTAATTTTTAATAGAGACGGGCTTTCACTATGTTGGCCAGGATAATGTCGATCTCTTGACCTCGTGATCTGCCCACCTTGGCCTCCCAAAGTGTTAGAATTACAGTCATGAGCCACCACGCCCGACCAAGATTAATCATTTCTAAATGTTATAGAAACTTTGAAATATATGTGTCATTCTCTAAAGTGGAATTATTAAGACCCAGAATGTAAACCATAAAAAACTGGATTTGTGACTTCTGTGCCAACCCATGATCTTAATATGTATGTGCTGAATGGATTTTTCTATTTTTTTCTACAGGCATTATATCTGATAGCCACTAATGGAACCCCAGAGCTCCAGAATCCTGAGAGACTGTCAGCTGTATTCCGTGACTTTTTAAATCGCTGTCTTGAGATGGATGTGGATAGGCGAGGATCTGCCAAGGAGCTTTTGCAGGTGAAAATAAAATAGGACAATTACAAAGAGAGGCATTATATTGAGGTTTTCCATCTCAATGTGTGACAGTTAGAGAGCTCTGTCAAGAGATGTCTAGGGTTAGGCTATTACCATTTTATTTTAGACCACAGGCACATAACTATAGGCATGCATCTAATACATGATTGATTGACATGTTGCCTTTCTTCTGAGAAGTTGGCAGTGTAACCTATAAATCTCTTTTGTTCTTCCTGGAGTCTTATTTTGCAAGGAAAAAAAAAAAAAAAAAAACAATGTGACCCTCTGGTGTTGGTGTTTTGTTCTAAACTTTACTTGTGCCCCTGGATGTTGTATGCAGGTGCTCTTGGCCGGAGGTAATTCTCTACATAACTATGCAATTATTTCCATGGCATTTGCTACTCTAATGCTTTACTGGTCAAAGCCCCTTTGCTTGTGATGCCAATTGGCAGGCACCTGCTTGCCTGGGTGAGTACCATCCAGTGGTGAGTGCCTCTGTAACCATTTGTCCTTTTCATGGCTCTCAGGGATTGGTATATATAATGAGAAAAAATACTTACTATGTACCAAATTGTATCAATAAATTATTTCATTTTTATAACAACTCTATAAGATAGGCATTTGATAGATGTAAAAATTGAGCCTCACAGCTCTTGAATGGCAGAGCTGGGATGTGAGCCCTGAATTGTCTGACTTTCTACCACACATCACACAAAAACCAATTTATATAAAAAAGTCTTTATTTAATGAAGCAGTACATGCCCAGGATTGTACACATAGATTCACTTCTGGGGAGTGTTTCTCAGGGACATATATGAAGACAGTTAACATCTAAGAACAATGACTGCTATTTTTCTTTGTAACTTTGAACACATAAGCCAATTAAACAGAAGGTGCAGCACTTGGTTATACAACACATTAACCACAGATTGTTCTAGCCTACCCCCTGAAAGAAAAATGTGTTCCTGTTGCTTCTGAACTCCCTCTAGAGACAGAGCCACACCCAGGCAAAAAGTATTCCACCCTAACTCAGATCATACCTGGGATAAACCTATTTGGAGACATTGAAGAGACTACATCTTCTCTTTTCTGCTACCTGCAAGCATTTCACAGGTTATCATAGGGCCCTAAAATGTCAAATCTGAAATAGCCCTTTATTAATCCTCTAATTAACCCAGCCTCAAATTACAGATGAAAAGTTAGCTTTTGAGTGCTTCATTTTCATATCTTTTCATTCCCCCCAACACTCTACATACACATTCTGATAAACATTCCTCTTATGTCTTCTTGTAAGGATAATTGAAGATATAGGTTCTTTTAATGTGGATTTCCAGCTAAATAGACCATTTAATCAATTATCTAGTTAATTCATTCCCTAATAACACTTTTTTTATATGAACCAGTCAGATAACTGATGCAAAACGGTATTTTGAGTCTACATTGAATAGTTTAGCACGTCTTTTCATTTTATAAATGTAAGCAATAACCTGTATATCTCCATGAGTCCATGCAACTCCATTCTCTGACTCTAGCCTATTATTGCCATTTTCAAAATTAGAAAGGGGAGACATGCATGACATTCACCCCACTGGAAGGCTGGAGAAAAGACACAGGTCTTGAATGTTTGTGTGTCTTTCTGTATGAGCTAAGACTAAGACTCTGTCCATCAATTGATATTTATTGAGCAAGTTCCATTCGTAAAGCGTAAGTGCAGTAGGTGATACAAACCTATTAAAAGGCATAATTCCTTCATTTAAGAAGTTCACAATCTTCTTGAGCACATGAAAAGATAATGTAAAGCTGTTTAGTAATTCATTCAAACCAAAGAGCTGTTCAAATAGTAAATGACATGGTTGATTGGAGAAATACTTCTGTAAGCTAGGGTGATCAGAAAATGTCTGCAAACAGGAAAGAGGTCTGTTGGGCCTTGAAGAAGTGATCAGTTTTAGATAAGTTGAAGAAAATAGGGGAAGGGATTTGAGATGGAAGTGTTAGAGTATAACCAAAGATATATGGACAAAGTCTATGGGAACAGAATCTAGAAAGTATAGCTGAAGTAAAGAGTGCAAGTAAAGAAGCTGCAGGAGATAAAACTGTGTTGGACCTTGAATATCAGGCTTAAGAGTTGGGGCTGTAGGCAGTGGGGAAACATTGAAGATGTCTGAGGGACAAGCATGATGACAGCTTTGTTTAGGAAGATTAATCTGGTAGTATGTAGTAAGAATTAGCAACAGGAAAAAATGGAGGCAGGGAGACCAAACGGGAGTTATTATAGTTTGGGATTAAGTTGATTAGGACTGAATTATAAAAAGCAAGAGATGGTCTGGTGTGGTGGCTCACATCTGTAATCCCAACATTTGGGGAGGCGGATGTGGCTGGATTGCCTGAGGTCAGGAGTTCAAGACCAGCCCTGGCCAACATGGTGAAACCCTGTCGTTACTAAAATTACAAAAATTAGTTGGGCATGGTGGCATGCACCTGTGATCCCGGCTATCCGGGAGGCTGAGGCAGGAGAATCACCTGAACCCAGGAGGCCGATGTTGCAGTAAGCCGAGATCACACCACTGCACTCCAGCCCGAGCCACAGAGCAAGATTCCGTCTCTCCGTCTCAAAAAAAAAAAAAAAAAAAAAAAAAAGCAAGAGATAAATGTAGAGATGTTGAAAAGAAAGTACCCGGTAGCTTATTGCATTTAGAACATAAAGAAGAGAAAGACAAAAGAGGACAAGTGATGGAAGATAATACAATAGCTAACATTTCTTGACCCTATGTAACTTATAAGGAACTGCCACTTACCTCATTTAACCATTTTAATAAACAGATTTAACCTAAGTGCTCTGACCCAAAGCCCCTATAGCTTACATTATACAAGATTGCCCTGTCTGTGCGACTGTTACATAACATTTTAAATGTTGAATTTAAGGTGACGTAAGAACATCCCATAGGAAATATCCAGCAGGAAAACTAGGACCAGAGTTCAGGAAAGAGATCAGGTCACACAGTATGGATTTAGGGGTCATCCCCACAAAGCGGATGGTAGGTTGAAACCATGAAGGAGAATGAGGTCTGTAAGAAATTAAATTAGAAAAAGAAGATGATGACAGCCAAGTTCTCAAGAGTAAAAGGCAGGAGGAGGAAGTGAAACCAAGGAAGAAAATGGAGCTGGAATATTCAGTGCACATGTGCATGGAAGAGACCCAATACGGTAGAATGTCACAGGCTCCTAAGGCTAAATAAACAAATTTCAAAGAAGGAAGGGATATCACTTTTATTAAGTACTGTAGAGGGGCAAAAAGAGAAATGGTAGAGGCACAGCTATTGGGTTTAGCAGATAGTAAGCCACTGGTTTCAGGATACAGTTCTTTAATGGTTAACTAAAGATACTTTTTCCAGAATGACAGCTTCTCTAGATAAATTCATCAGTTTAAGAAAATCAAAGAGTCAGACTGTTGCAAACACAGCGAGATTTTACGAGATTCCTTAGAGTTTCTCACTATGCCAGTCAACTTCCAGAAGATTTTATGACATTGAAGTACAAAAACATCTGAAGGACAAAAGCTGGCACCATTTTAAATTAAATGATATTTAATTGGGTGTTCAAAATATATCTTAATTTAAAAGGGCTGCTTGAAAATGTAAAGTAATATACTTGTTGGAGTAAAGAATTCCAATAATTCCTCTTTTTTCTTCCTTTTGCAGCATCCATTTTTAAAATTAGCCAAGCCTCTTTCCAGTCTGACTCCTCTGATTATCGCTGCAAAAGAAGCAATTAAGAACAGCAGCCGCTAAGACTGCAAGCCTTACACCTCACCATCTCCCTCATGAGTAAGACTGAAATAAAACTCTGCTGCAGGAAAGATGGAAGAAAAGACAGTTAAATGGGGTGGGGGTTCTTTATCTTTCAAATGAATAGAAACTTCTTATAAGCCTTTTTCCTACTCCCTCAGATTATGTAATTTATTTGTAAGCCTGAATCGCAGCCCAAACAGGGCAGCAATGTTGAAGTGACCATAAAGCAGTCACTTCCACCGTGAAGCGAAAGAGCCAGTAGTGAATCCCCTCATTTTGTGCATTCACTTTGAAGAAAAAGATTTCTCAAAGATGCACACTCCCTCTTCATAGTGTTGTGTTTGTTTTTAAGTTAGAGAGTAGTCCCTCTTGCATTCGAACCTCCTTCAAAACTCCTTACCCAATGTGATGTTTTTCACTTGCATTGTCATTAGATGTCCAGAAAAAAGATGTCAAAATGTTTTTCTTAAAAAAAGAAAGCAAAAACGCAAAGCAAAAAAAAAAAAAAAAAATTAAAAAGTAAACAAACAAACAAAAAAAAAGAGCAAGTACTGTGTGAACATGTGGAAGTCCATGCCCTAATAGAGTCGCAATTTTTTATTCTTCTTCTATAGTGGTGACTTGGTTTGTGTACCTATTTTTCTGCATTTGTGTTGGAAAAGGTTTCTTTTAAGACATTTTCCAAAAGTGGAGAGGAATTTGTGTGTTCAGGAAGGGCTTTTAAAAACTGTATATCTAAATAAAGCTCAAACAGTGAAGTCCTGTCACATTTTCACAATCATGCTTAAAAGCTAGTTAAGTAAACCAGGTTGTTAATCTTCTTAATACCTGGAAAAGGACACACTGAAACTGTGACATCCTGCTAGGTGAGTTCAGGTTCTGAACCTAGGAAATCCTGATAGGAGAAACCACATTTAAACAAAGATGGGACTTTCTCTGAGAACCAAAACCAGATAAATGTAGAATACTGAAATCCTTGTTGGACATTGAGTAAACAAAGGTAATGATACCTAAATTAATCCTCTCTTGTGCTTATAAAACATATGCACTGTAAAATAGGCATACCAGGAGGAAATAGTTCCATTAACCAACATTTCCTTATGACACAAATTATTCATTTTGAAAATTTGTAACATTTACAAACGTTTTTTAAAGGTCTAAAGAACAGTGATAAAGTAAACATTCAACTCTGTAAGAAATGGGAGGTCAGTGAAAGCTACATCTCAATCAATATTTGGCTCTAAGTAGTTGTTCCCATTTTCCCTATGTATCACCTATTTCTGTTTCAGAATATGGTATGTTCATACTTAATTCTTTGGGCTTTTGAATATCAAAAGCATATTCATAAAGATCTTCAAATTCTCTTCAGTGGAAAATAATTTTAACTTACAAACGTATTTCAAGAAATGTCAGTCCAACAGAATTCATTTTATGGCTTCAGGAAAATAACAAAATTTGACTATTATTTCACCATACATCTATTTATTAAAAATTCAACAGCTGGCACTTCCTGAATCTTCTGCGAACAGAAAAATATCTGGAAGGTGTCTGTGTAGAAAAGGATATGCTTCTCTTTTGAGTGTATTGACAATTTTATGAATTACAGAAAGTTGTTTCTGTAAGCCTTTGAAAAGCTAACTATTTGTGTTATAGAAGGCTTCTTAATTTGTAGTATTCAAAGAATCTAAACAGAACCTATAAACATTCAGCAAGAAGGGGAAAGAGAGTAGTTACTTAGGCCTCTCTCCTTCTTTGCAAAGGTACATCCATCCATTTAACCATCCATGTATTCATTCCTTAAAATGAAAGCACTTTCTTTAGAGTTTCAGCAAAACATTTAGTGTACGTGTTTATGCTTAGGAGATGACCCCACTGGTGTGTTTCCTATTTTCCCTGTTGTTTTCTTTGACTGTAAAATTTGGGAGGGGCTTGACCTCCTCCCCTTGAAAATGTCCACATTGGGATAAAACAACAAATGTGGAAAGAAAACGAAATGGTAATATTAATTTGAAGCATACTATGTTATACCTTGCAAAAAGGCATCTGGGTCTGAACTGCTCTAATGAGAGAGAGAGAGGCCTTAATTTTGATTTCATTTAAGTTTTTCACTCATAGTGCCAGGAAAGTCAATAAAATCCTGGGAGGCAAATAAAAACCAGTACATTGGTGACCATGTCCTGCCAGTGGAGAGAGCCCAAAACCTGGTTAGGAAGCCCTGTTCATCAGTTAGCATCTCTTACACGTTGAGAAGGCCTTTTTTGTTGTTATTTTGGAGAACTTGGATCAGTGATCCTTCAGATCACTGTAGGCAGAGAAATGGCTTCTCTTTTATGCTTTCAGTTCAGCATATTAAAAACGAGGAGCCAAGCACTTCTTTACTACCACTTTGTACTAAGATTTGATAATTATATATCCCAGGAGGCATTACTTTTATAAATTTGTACCTACGTAAATTTTCAAATGAGAACAGCTTCTAAAACCCTTTCCTTGTATTGGAGAGTTGTGAATGTTTCTAATAAGTATTAGAGAGAAGCTGTTTCTCATGCCACAATGATGCTGAAGGATTCACATTTGGTACAATTGAGCAACTTGGGCTCCAGATTGTTAACAGTTTATTCTCTTTCCCCAGATTTTTTTTAGCTCATCTTGACACAGGTGAGTCTATCCAAATCTTTAATGTTACTATTGTGCCCTGCGATAATAAGGGCACATCATTGAATGTTGATTCCAAAATGTCCTGAGATAGGAATAGGGCAGTGGGAAAGTCAGGAAAGGGTGAGAAGCACAGTAAAGATTATTTATTTAAAAAAGAAAAGAACGTTAATGTTGTTAGCAAGGATCCAGTGCGTTGTCATAATCCCATGAAGATTGTCGAATGACACAATCCTCTCAAATCAGTCACCATGTTGGGTAATGACTTCGTTCTTGCTGATCTCGTGTATGTGTCATTGTAAATATTTGTGCGTCCATGTTCCATTTTGGCTACTGGATGGCCAAGTCATGTAAGAAAATTTAACTCAAGTATTTATTCTTTATGTTATTCAGATTTCTTTCAGGCTTGTGAACTGCACCTCAATGTTTGAGTTTAACCACCTGATCCTTACATCTATCCCTCCCCGGTGAAGCACATTCCATTGCTAAAAGAAAAAGAAATATGAAATTGCTTCCTGTTGTCTGTATAACTGTTTTGATAGTTTGAGATGTTTGTCTATAAATGATATTTCTCAGCTCAAAGATCGTGTAAATAATTATATTCCTTTGCTTAATGGGTTGTTTGTTTCTAATGAAGCTGCCAGTTCTGAGAGATTCTATAATATCCCTTTTAAATAACATAAACAGGGATTACAACTATGTAAAAAGAAATGCATATGGACAATGACTGGGAACACAGATAATTGAAATCAGTTGTGTTAGGGTGATGGAATTATGTGAAAAAATTTTTTTCTTTTAAAAATTTTCTTTGATGTTATAATAATTGCTTTGTAATAAATAGCAGAAAGGGAACTATAGACACATAGAAAAGACACCAGAAGCAGACGCCTTCTGGCCAGAGCCCAGAGCATGCAGGGCACAGATATTTGCTAGTTACAATAATTCCATAGGCTTTATACTTGCCTGGGTGCTGAGGTTGGCACACGCTCGGGTATGGCATGTGCTTTCTTAGGAGACTATTATCAATAAGTTAAAGCTAGGGAGATGTCACTATTAGAACTCCAAACACACTCTTCTGCTTTAAAACAGGCTGTCTGCCCTCTGCTTTGGTGCGGTATTTGGGCATCTGTTTTGTGGTTACTTTAGATTGGAGGGGTGACCATTTTTAGCCCCCTTAATAGCATCTGTTGCAGATACTGCCTTTCTGGAATGTTTTAACAGACTTTCAGGTTGAATTTTGGAGGAATAGAAGGATAAAATCCCCAGTTCCCACTATTTTCTTATCCAACAGGATATTACTGTATATCATTCAAGTAGAATTCTTCTTTTAATAACCAAGATGGCAAGTACCATTGATTTCAATGGAAGTTATGACTTGTAATTAAAAGCTGACTTTGAAACCATTAAACAAATATTTAGGACCATCTCTGCCTGTTGGCATTCAGTTATAGTTCTGTTAATTTTGACTTGGTCATTCGCATTGTAAAAATACTTAGGGGAGTCTTAACCCTGCCATTCCCGGTTGAATCTCTTGGTCTTTATCTGACCTACTTGCAGTTAATATTCAGTTTAACAAAGGCATGACCAACAATGCAAGTATCTCCTAGTCTCTGAGCTCTGAACAAGAAGACTGAAATTCAGCATTTGTAACTTCTAGTTAATATTCAGTTTAACAAAGGCATGGCCAACAATGCAAATATCTCCCAGTCTCTGAGCTCTGAACAAGAAGACTGAAATTCAGCATTTGTAAACTGACAGTTTAATAGGCCTGGGATTTGGAGTGAACTCAGCACACAATTCTGAACATATATTTGTATGTGGACTGGGAAGGAAATAAATGGTAACTTGGAAATAATGGAAATATTTCTCCTATGAAAGAATTTTTCATAAAAGATTTGTTTCTGATATAATTTTTCTGTTGGTTGGCTTTTAGTTTTTTCATTCCTTTTCTGATCCACACTCCTTTAAGTAACCAAATGAATATAAACCAACATGCATTGGGAATGTGTTTAATATTAAACAATGTCCGACTGAATCTGCAAAGGCGGGAACTGAGGTATCACCTTCATGTGCACACCTGTGTGTACAAGTATTCTATATAACTTGTTGCATTTACTGCCACTTAATTGGGTTGAACTTGCAAGATAAACTTTTAGAAACTGGTTAGTGCCATCAGAGTCTCCTTTAGAAGCTGCCATCAGGCAAATGCTATCCCATAATACCAGCAATAAGGCAGGCATCCATTTGTTCACCATATTTAGTACCCAAGAGGAAATCAATAGCAATAATAGAGAATGAGTCAGATGTAGTGGAAAAAATACTAGCTTAGGAAGAAGGAGCCCTGGAGTCTAATATGAGCTATATTACTAATTGCTGTGAGACCTTGGGCAAGTCACTTATCCTTTCCATGACTATTTCCTCATCTGTAAAATAAGTGTATTGGACTAGATGATCCTTAGGGTCTTTCCAAAAGCTCTAACATTCCACTGTATTATAGGTTGCCTTGCAAATTCAACCTGCTATAGTGATGGCAAATATCACATGCTTAAGCCTGAGTCTCTTATGTTGAAGTTAAAAAAAAGAACTGTGTAAGATGATTTTTAAAACTCAAGCAAATGAAGTTCATAATAATAGGGGATGTTGATAAAACTTGTGGCAGCCTTTCAATTCATTCATAGTTGCTTCGTTTTGTTTTTGTTTTAATGTCCATTTTCTGTTGACTGTTCCCAATTTTCATTTTCCATACACTCTGTATGTAAAGTCTGGTTTTCATTAAGCTGTAGCCAGTATTTGCCACTACAACAGAGATACACTGTCACACTTGCTAGAATATAACTGTACTTGGGCTTCTCCTTTCCTGTGAATTAGTGCTGGGCTTTATAGAGTTTAATTCTCAAGTGGCACAAGATGGCCGAGCCCATGCATTTTAATGGCTGAGACTACTAAGAGTAAACCTAAACACTTACAAGTTGCAGAGAGAAATGAAAAAGTAATTACATGCTCTTAGAAGTCAGAAGTGTTGACAAATTCATTTGTTGGGAACCAAAGATAGCATTTCTGATGACAACTCCCGCAGTGATTGACCAGTTGTATGATGAGTACACTGCTGGAAAGAGGGTAAACTGGGAGTTAGTTAGTGGTTGGTCCCAATGCCCTGCCTACAGCAGAGTGCCAGCCGGCCCTGAGTGCAAAATTCAAGCTCAGTATATGTGCTTGTGTATGGTGTGCTTTATGGACCTGCAAATAGTATATTGATTATTGATGATAAGATCTTCACAGAATCCTGTAACTATAAGTGCATTGAGTTTTAAATCTCAGTACATCAGCCAGGAGGAGCCAGATCACAAGGATAGTGATGTCTACTGGGATTATACTTACGACATCTACGCAAAACAAGTTGAGGATCCACATTTTCATTGTTTATCAGAATTGTATCTCATTTGGCTGTGCATTACTTTTGTCAAAATGTGTTATCTGTAAACCATGTGTAGTGAAATTCTTCTGTAACTTTGGATTAAAGGTATATATGGTCTTTTTGTTTGTTGATTTTTAAGTAAGTTATTTCTTTTGTAGACCTGCTGATGGTATGGTTCCATCCTTTTGGCCTCAGCATCCAATCTTTTTAAGGATTTTTGTTTCCAATATTGTTATTTTAAAATGTGGTTGAAGCAATAGAAAATTGAAATATGGATTGTGCATGACTGTGTCTTGAGTGTAAAAATATTGCAGTTTGAAACTTGGACCTAAAGTATTGCAAATAAAAATGACAAACATCAATGAGACAGTGCTTCTGTCTTCTGTCACCTTCCCATCCACCCCCTTAGCATTGACCATTTTACCTACTTCACAGGTTGGAGGGTATATCACTGTCTCATAGGTCTGGAGGCAGGGAAATGCCCAGCCTTGTGACCAATACAGGAAATGCCCTGCAAATTCTGCTACTAAGTAACTCAGACGCAGATTCTCCATCTGATGTTTACATGGAGTAGCTCAGAGAGACAAATGTGTATAATCAATACAGGTCAAAAGCCTTGTAGATCACAAATGTAGATGAAGGAAACCCACCAAAAGAAATCACATGTAGTAAATAATTTGTTTTGATCATCTTTCCACTTGGAAAATTCTGAGCATGCAAAACCATCTGCACAATGTTTAGTTTTGTCTTATATCTGATACCAAAGTCCAGAGGTCACAGGAGGCATTCCAACCAACATTACTGAAAACCTTCATTCACTAATGTGCTCGTGCATTAGAAAGCATTTATTGAGCACCTGCGACATATCAGACACTGTAGACATTTCTATGAAAGATAACTTTTCTTTGAAAAATTACTCTTAAATGTGACTAAATGACTGTGAAACTTGTTCAAAGCTGCTAGACGTACCGGTTTGTCGGAGGCTCTTTTGAGTCCTCAAGACTCAAGACAAGGACACCAGCAATTTGATAAACTAGAGGTTTGTTCCACTAGTATTACTTGTGCAGTGGACATAGTACTCCTTCTAGAGCATGTGTATATAATTTTGTACATTTGTGTAAGTGCATACACAATGGTACTATATTCTCTACAAATGGATTACATATCTTACCAAATGTTATTTGGTTGTTTTCTAGTTCAGTGTACTTACATGCAAGCTTTAATTTTCTCACTTAAACTCTTCATATTGAAAGCCAAAAAGACATTTTCTGTAAATACGAGTGGGCAAGTGAATGAGAATTCCAGTAGCTAGGATTTAGCCAAGTTATCTACTGTCCATGTGCACAATTACTACACTGCCTTCTTACTAGCAAGCTCCTGCTAACTAGCTAACCATCCTCACACCCTTCCAGCCTTTCTTGCCAGGTTTGCTCCAACTATTTTCCTATTATTAAGTAAAGTAGAAATACTGTTTATAAGTTAGCAAATTACCAATATATTTTATCAAAAAATAAAATTTGAAGGCATTTTCCTTTGTCACAATGACTTGGAGAAGCAGGGTCCAAGCAATGACAAATATATTATTCCACAGCTCAGCCTTATAAGCATGATTACTGGAATTCTAGTCTTATCCAAGTTCCTTACCTCCTACTGAAGTCAGGAGGGGCTGATACTTGAAATGTCCCACAGATTATAGTTGTTCTCCACAGCCCATGAGGTCTTTGCCCCCAAGCACTTGGGTGGCATCTGCTGGCTTCCCACGTACCTGTGGGAAGCACCACTGCTACCACCACCCTCTGCTAATCCTGTGCCTGTGTCACTGTACAATTGCTCCTGTGTTTGCCATTCTACTTTGCAATGTACACAGCAGTCCCTGATGCTGACAGATCTCTGGGTAGGCCACTGGGATGACTCAACCACTTTGCAATATTACAGCTGATTACTTTTTATTTGTTTGCCATACCTGATGGCAGAAACCCTTCTCATGGAATAAAATTATTCCACTACATCTTTGGACCTATCTTGATAGTTCTTTTTCAGTTTTGGGCACCTCACTGAACCAGGGAGCAAATATGGTCTTGGCTTTTCCTCTCTCCTTTATTGGGGCTTGTCAGGTCAACTTTTGCATATTCCAGGCCTGTTGCCTACAGTAGAGGTTAATCTGAAGCCTTTGCTATAGCCATTGCTTTATACATACTTATACATGTTCTCTCAAGCAGCTGACCTTGGGATAAAAAGGAAATTGGCAATGTGGCCCTATTATATGTGTACCTTAGTCTTTTACTTAGAGAACCCTGGTCCTATTTCCTAGAGATACACATTTCTTCAAAGTAAGAAGCAAGGCTATATTACCACTGAGGGTAAACAGGTAAAAAGTACACAGGATCGCTCTTCATTCTTACAATTACATGTAATTACAACTATCTCAACAATATTTGCAATAAGAAAACCAATGGACTGCATGGCATCTTTGTTCATGACATTTCAGAGGTCATGGTAATGAGATAGGATGGGTATCATGGCCCAGCCCACTTCTACCTCCAAATACCTATTACATGGGTATCAAGAAATTCCTTACTAAATTAATTCCACCTGTCACCAGTCCAATCCACCTTAATAGGATGTCTCACTTTCTCTTCAGCCACTTTTGATTCCTCCCTGGGGATGCAGGGAATTCAAATATCATTACTTTTAAGTTCTTCCCTGTGGACATGAATTGACTGGCTTCTCAGCCTACAATATTGCAGGAAAATAAAATTCATAAGAAACAACTTTTAATTTTACCACATGCAAAGCCAAATTGCTTTGCTTTACAAAACGAGAGGGCTATGCCATGTTCTAATGTTATAAAATAAGACTCTTTACATTGTACACTGAAACTCTGCAGTAGGAATAAATAAATAGCCCCACTAGGCTTTCCACGTTTTTATCCTACACTTTCTTGAACAGACATTAGTAAATGGAGTGAAAATTCTTTTTATATTTAAATATATGTAGCTGACATAATTCAGATATTTTAAAATTATTTAAATTAGATAGTTACTCCTCTAGCATTCAAGTAGAAAACAGGGATTACCAATCTATTCCCCATAACGAAGATCTTAATCCCTGCTGCTATTGGTCCATTACCGCTTTCAGCAGTGATTTTTGTTTTGATTTTGGATGTATTGTGCTTGGTAAGCTGTTTTTCACCTTAACCAGAAGTGCATGTATCATAATCTGCTTTCAGGATATTTCTACCATAAGGTTTGACTGTAGAAAAGACAATAATGGTCCCAGTTGATAATTTAGAGTCTTCTAACTCCTTTGGATAAACACTATCTGGATTCCATATGATTTCATCAATCTCGCCAATACAAACACATCTAGCATCAAAATGATATAAACACTTCATTGTGTGAAGGATCATATTACCAAATAAAGGTTTTATTCCCCCACATTGGGAGACAATGCCGTAAAGTTCATGCAAGAAGCAGCATTTATGAACTTCTCAAATCCATGCAGGATAACTCCCAATGGCAGAGTTGCATGGATGCCACTTGGACTGATCTCTTAACCAATGATGTAGGCATGTGGATTAATATCAAAATAGCCTATAATATCAGGATAAGTATCTGTAATCTAGGATATTCCTTTTGTCAGTGTGTATATGTGGAGCAAAGGCATCAATTCCAGGATCAATGAAACCCTTTTTTGTTAACACCGTGGTGAACTCCTTTATCATTTTTAACTCATTAACTGTATAATTTTGAGCATTATTAACACCAAACTTAGCCCCTCCTTTAAATGGTATATCAGCTGCAACATTGTATGTTATTAAAGGAACTAAAGCCTTAATATTATTTTCACTAACATCTGTACCATAAAGGACGCAGTGTTAGTTGTGCTGGGCCAATGTGCCCACTATGACTTTCTAGAAGTCACTGTTCCTCTGATGGGAAAAGTAAGGCCTAGCACATAGTTGTAAGCTTAATGATTCGTAAAATGCCATGTACCCAACAGAGCACACCTCACTGTTTCAGGTCTTCAGGTTTTCCACCAGCTTTCCTCCAACCATCATGGCATAGCAGTTGAAGAAGCCACCAACCCCACTCTGTAATGCATGATTTGCAATCATGTTGTCCTTCATCATTTTAATGGCCCCTTGCTACAGCTGAGGTGGTTCCCGCTGCTGCAGGAGCAAGGTTAAGTACAAGTTTGACTCCCCAGCCTGTAAGTGAGAATTAAAGGAGTTCTGGAGGGGTACTTACTTTTCTGGCAAACATATGGATGGTGGCCTGGTGACTTTTCTTTAATTTCCTGTTGGCTAGATTATACACTGTGGCCCACTGTGATATGGTCACCCATTTTTTCTTGCCCATAAACAAGACAACCGTTTTGGACTCCCCAGGGAGGCCCTCAATCATTCAGTGGAAACTCAGCACCTCTCCATGCAGCTCCTGTCATCATACTCTAATAATGTAATAGTGTTTATATCATTTGAGATTGTTGCAAAATACCTTGGGGGCCAACCTGTATGTTCCTAGTCGTTTCTACATTGGTTTAGCTACATATTTTATCAGCTTCCTAAATCTCCACAACTCTTACTTCCTCCCTTCTAGAGGAAGTCTCTGGTCAATGGGGTTTCCCACCAAAAATAAAATTGAGTAAAATTATCATTCTCAGTAGAGTGGTAGCCCAGTACCAAAAATGCTCAATCTGATTCCCCTACCAACTGTTTTGCTCTTGCTTCAATTTGACTCAATCACATGCTGTCAAGTTAGTGGAATCGCTGAAATTATAGATCCCTTTTAGGGTAATGTGGGATTAAGAGTTTAGATTTCAGAGGTAGAACTGCATTTTATGTCTCTCTAAGCATGAGTTTCCCCCATTTTAACAACAGTTTAAAAATACATCAGAGGTTGAGAAGAATAAATAGTTAACATATCGTAATGCTTATCCTGCTATACAGCAGATACTCAATAAATAGTAGCCATTATTATTATTCACCATTAAAAAATTTGTGGTCATTTGGAACACCTTCAATAGTTACCACTCCCCCAAGTTAATTTTGGTCAGCAATCCAAATGCAGACAAGTGGCTCTTCCACAACACTATACCCATTGTTAGAGACCTTCTGGTCCCAAGCAGGACAAGCCTAGGTGGGCCCTGCTTGGTGCAATGTGTGGACACCATTAGCATGCGCCCCAATTTTCCCCATCTATATCCAAAGGCAAGAAATATTTTCTAACACCAGTCTCTTGCTTGTGGGGATAGCATCCAGCTGTGCTTTCTATATTGGCCAGGCCTTGTCCTGTGCAGAGCAAGCCCATGCCTCACATTTGTATGTCAAGCCCTCATCCATCTTAGGCAGAAATCGCCAGTTCTTTAATAGTTCTCAAGTATTTTTTCCTCTCATATTACACAAACCATTGTGTAATGCTTTTAAAACCATAAGACAATACTCTTGGAAGGAAAATCCAGCTATTTCCATTTGTTTTTGCAGAAGACATTATAGCATCCATATAAAACCTGATTGACCCATAATTAAATTTTGTAATTAAAATTAGGCAATTTTGTTGTATTTATACTTCAATGAAGCTGAAACTTAAAAGCAATATGAGTGTATGTGCGTGCTGTTACATATATGTGCCATTTGACCATTTGTTCCACCTTTACTGCAACCTATCTGATTCAAGCCATATTCACTGCTGTTGGATTTTTGCAATTGCTTCTACACTTGCACATCTAACCATAATCTCAACACAGCATTCAACATATATTAAAACTCTTCAATGGTTCCATACCCCTCTCAGAGTAAAGACAAAGTGTTTGTAATGACATCATACATGGCCCTCCACTGTGTGTACCACGTTCTTACCTTCTCACCTCATTCCCTTCTATTCTTCCCCTCACTGATTCTGCTCAATGCAGAATGGTTCTTTGCTATTTCACAAACATATCAGGCATGTGTTTACCGCAGAGCCTCTATGGTAGCTGTTCCTTCTGATGAAACACCCTTCTCTCAGATATTCACATCTTCACCTTTCACCTCAAGTCTATGTTCAAGTTTCTCTTTTCAGCAAGCGCTATCCTGATCACCTCATTTAAACTGAACTTCTCTGACTGGAACTCCTGATCTGCATTCCCTGGTCCTTTTTCTCACAACATGTATCAACTTCTTTCATACTTTATTGTTCATTTATTTATTATGTGTATTGTTTGACTTCTTCCAGTTCAATGTTAGCTCTACCAGAGCAGGCATTTTTCCTTTTTAGTTCCATGAAGGCATCTCCAGGCACACAGTAGTTATTCAATAAACCTTAGTTGGCTGAGTGAATGTTGACTGTTCCTTTCTTCTTGAAATTCTGTTTCCTTTTGGTTCTGCAACCAATCTCTTCTGATCATTTTCCTACCTTTCTGGTTGCCACTTCTCCAGTTCCTTTTCAAATTCCTGTTTCTAGCCATCCCTTATATGTGGATGTTCACAAGGACTCTTTCCTGGTGTGTTTTGTTCACACCCATGTCTCTAGCCCCCACCTGCATCATAACTTCCAAATTAATATCTCAAGCCCATATTTATGAACTCTGAGCTCTAGACACTTATTGTAAATCCACCTATCTACTCAAAATCTCCACTAATGTATTTCAAAAGCACTCGATACTCAAGTTGTCCCAAACTGAATGTGTTCTTTTATATTTGTCATAATAGAGCCTCTCCTCATATTCTTTCTTTTGTCATTCTCAAGTCAGAATTCTAGGCATCGTCCTTAAATTTCCCCTCATCTTATTCACCCATACTATTTCCTCAGTTCCCAAGTTCTCTTGGTTACAAAAGCTTGTCTAATGCTTTATGAACCTAAAACATGACCCCTGCTTACAGATCCATGGAGAGATATAGGAACAGCCTATGAAAATCACATCAAAAAGTCAAAATTGATGATCTGTAAGCCAGTAGGGAGTGAAAGAAGATAGTGAAGAACATTGGCTGTAGTTTTTGACTGCAACCTCTTCCTGTGTGATAATCCTATACAAAAGCACATAAACCCAATGATGTAATTAGTCCTGAGGCTGAAAAATCACAAACATATGAGGAGAAGGAGGAGGAGGTATTTTTCTACTGCCCATCATACGGAATAATCCCACAATGCTCCCCATCCCATGGAGCTTGAATTTGTTCTTTCAGTTGTTGTGGGTCAATCTCTATCCAACTTGCTCAGGAAGACACAGTCATTGGTAAATTATTTGAATGGGTTTGATATATTTAACATTCTTGTCAATTACTGTCTAATGGTCTAGAGCTAGACACACAAAGATCTATTTATTTTGCAATAAAATGAGTTCTTGTCATTGAGATTTTCACTGAGAGCTACATCTCAAATGGTTTACTAGGAGAGGAGATCTACACTGAAATTAAAAGCATGAGACTTTTGGTTTGGCTCAGTGTCCTGCCCTGGAATAAAAGGAAATGCCTCCTTCTGAGCAGAGCTCCTCTGGTGAGATGAACTGTGCCAGGGCACAAGTCAGCTTGGATACACTGGTACAGACTTTGGATTTTCCTTGTTACCCTCAACATCTGGAAGGAGCATCTTGGAGCAACTCGGCAGCTATTATAGTCCAAAGAAAGATGAGGCTCCTCTGACAGACCTGGACAGAAGTTTGAACAGATGTTTTTATATTGGGAGTGGTCTCAGAGTATGGGAACAGTATCTGGAGTGAGACCAACCTTGATTCAGATCCTACCTCTGCCACCTAAAAGCCCTGCAAGTTCAAGTTCTTAACCTTCACAGGCTTTTGCTTCCTTACCTGCAAACTGGAATTGTTATGCCCATGTAAAATGTTATTGCAAAGAGTGAGTGGGACTATGTAATGGAAAAATGCAAGGCACAAGGCTTAGCAAATAATATTCTCCTGATAAATGAGTTTTCATCTTCCCTTACCCAGACTTAGACTGTATGAAGAGTGAGCCAGCACAACCAAGAATCTTCAAGATCAAAGCTGCCCCTTTCTGAACTGACCAGTTCTCACAGCAAGGTCTTTGTTTCTGTCTTTGAAGGACCATCTGGAAACAACGTAAGATGGAGATGTGACCCTTGTTAAGAAGGAGGCCTTAAAAAGGGACTAGTACATTATTTTCTAATTGAACAATATCTGTTTTACTGTTATCTAAAAAGTAATACACACCCTATGTTCCTTTTAATGTTGATAAGTTAAATGCCCTGTAATATTGTTAAGATGGCAATATTCCCCAAATTAATGTACAGATTCAATGCAATGCCTATCAAAATCCTAGCTGGCTTCTTTGCAGAAATTGACAAAAATTGACAAGCTGACACAAAATAACAAAAATTATTCAAAGATAAGTACACAGTTGGAGGGCTCACACTTTCTAGTTTTAAAATTTACTGCAAAACCATAGCAATCAAAACAGCATGGTAGTGGCATACGATGACACAGATAGCAGAATATAGCTGAAAATCCAAAAATAAATCCACATGTTTGTGGCCCATTGGTTTTCAACAAGAGTGCCAACACTATTCAATGGGTAAAGAATGGTCTTTTCCAAGAAATGAAATAAACCATTTGCACAAGGATTTCCACATGCAAAGAAACAAATCTGAATTCTTGCAGTACATCATACACAAAAATTAACTCAAAATGGATTAAAGTACTTAAGTTAAAAGCTAAAACAACAAATCTCTTAGGAGCACACATAGGCATAAATCTTTGTGACACTAGATTAAGCAGTGATTTAAACAATGGATTAAGCAATAGTTTTAAGCTATCACGCCAACAACACAAGCAACAAAAAAACAAATAGATAAATTGGACAACATCAAAATTGAAAATGTTTGTGCATCAAAGGACACTATCAAGAAAAAGACCAACCCAGAAAATGGCAGAAACTATTTGCCAGAATATATATATATATAAATATATATATATATATATTTACATCCAGAATATATATACATACATATATATCCAGAATATGCATATGTATATAATATCTACAACTCAATTAAAAAGGACAACTCATTTTTAAAATGGGCAAAGTATCTGAATAGACATCTTTCTGAGTACGATGTAAAAATTTCTAATAAGGGCATAAATACATGCTCAACATCATTAGCCATCAGAGAAACACAAAGCAAAAACACAATGATATATATTCATCCTACATAGCTATAACTTTATACCCATTGACCAACATTTCACCATTGCCCCGACCTCCTCAGCTCTTGTAGCCACCATTCTACTCTCTGTTTCTATGTGTTCGGTGTTTGACTGTTGGGGTTACCACATGCAGGAGTCTGTCCTGCAAACCCTGACTCAATGATGGATGAATAAAGTACACTGACACAGATATTATACTTTACCAGTTCCACTGTCTGGGCTGCTTACAGACTCCCTGTAGAGTGCTATAAAAAGTTGCAACCACCGGCCCTCACCAGCCAGTGAGATCAGCGCTTATTCATTAAAGTTTAATTGACAAAGGCTCCAGTCAACACCACTAGAGGTTAATTGACATTGTGGACTTCCCTAGTAGAAAGTAATTAAGCACCCCTGGTAAATCAAAGGTTGGTCTTAGGATCACATGAGTAAACAAGCTAGCTACGTAAAGTACTCTACATTCCTTTGTATTTGTGCCCTAATCTCTCTGGCTCCTGCAAAAAGACTCTAGCTGTCTTCAGCTAGATTTATTAATGGAGCTTATGCAAACCCCTCAAACGTTCCAGGAGGGTTTGTGGATATTATAACTAAAATTTTTCCCACCAGCCTGACTGAATCCCCACATTTGACTTGTTTAGACTCCACATATAAGTGAGATCATGCAGTATTTTTCTTTCTGTTTCCAGTGTATTTTACTTAACATAATAAATAAGTATAGACATTTAATGTAGAATATGATGACAAGCATTAATAATATATTATATATTGGAAATTTTCTAAAAGTACATTTCATTTTCTGTCACCAAAAAAGTGACCATGAGAGGATATGGATATGTTAATTTGCTCGACTGTAGTAATCATTTCACCATGTATATGTATATCAAAACATGTTGTGTAATATGATGTATAAGATAAATATAATTTTATCTTAAAAAATAAAAACACGGCCGGGCGCGGTGGCTCAAGCCTGTAATCCCAGCACTTTGGGAGGCCAAGGCGGGTGGATCACGAGGTCAAGAGATCGAGACCATCCTGGTCAACATGGTGAAACCCCGTCTCTACTAAAAATACAAAAAATTAGCTGGGCATGGTGGCGCGTGCCTGTAGTCCCAGCTGCTCAGGAGGCTGAGGCAGGAGAATTGCCTGAACCCAGGAGGCGGAGGTTGCGGTGAGCCGAGATCGCGCCATTGCACTCCAGCCTGGGTAAAAAGAGCGAAACTCCGTCTCAAAAAAAAAAAAATAAAATAAAAATAAAAACACTATATCATTTCACACCAAGATGGAAAAATAAAAGCAACAGCTAATAATCAGTATTGGCAAGGATGTGGAGAATTTCAAAGCCTCATATACTACAGGAGGAAATGCAAAATTGTGCAGCTATTTTGAATAACATTCTAGTTCTAGTTACTGTAAGAGTTAAACACAGAATTACCATGCAATCTAGCAATTCCACTCCTAGATATATACCCAAGAGAATTGAAATCACATGTTCATACAAAAACATGTACATGAATGTTCATAGCACCATTATTCATAATAGACAAAAAGTAGAAATAATCCATTTCCATCAACTGGAGAATCAATAAATAAAATGTGGTATATTCATACAATGGACTATTATCTAGCAATAAAAACAAATGAAATACTGCCTTATGCTACTGTATGTATGGAAGAATCTTGAAAACACTCTGCTAACTGAAAGACAACAGACACAAAAGCCTATATATTGTATGATTCCATTTACAAGAATGTCTAGAATAGACCAGTCTATAGAGAAGAAAGTAGATTAGTATTTTCTTAGTGAGGAAGAAAATGGGTTGAGAGGAAGTAGAGCATGACAAAGGAAAAAATACTCCTTTTTGGAGGTGATAAAGTTGTTATTAAATTGACTGTGGTGTTGGTTGCACAACTGTTAATATGCTAAAAAGCATTGAATTTTACACTTTAAATTGGAGCATTATATGGTATATGGATTGTATTTCAATAAAGCCATAATAATAAAAGACAATACATGTTCCTTATAAAACTGTGAAGAAATTCAGAGATGCGAAAGGAAGAAAAGGAAACTCCTTTCACTTTCACTTTTTCTTTTTTATTTCAACTTTTATGTTGGATTCAAGGAATAAATGTGCAGGTTTGTTACATGGATATGTGCATGATGCTGAGGTTTGGGGTACAAATGATCTTGTAACCCAGGTACTGAGTATGGTAACCAATGGGTGGTTTTTTATCCCATGACCCCCTCCCTCCTTCTGTCCTCTAATAGTCCCCAGTGTGTATTGTTACCTTCTTTATGTCCACGTATACTCAATGTTTAGCTCCCACTTACAAGTGAAAACATGCAGTATTTGGTTTTCTGTTTCTGTGTTAATTCACTTAGGATAATGGCCTCCAACTGCATCCATGTTGCTGCAAAAAAGACATGATGCTGTTCTTTTTTATGGCTTTATAGTATTCCATAGTGCATATATACCATATTTTATTTATCCAATCCACTGTTGATGCACACATATGTTGATTCCATGTTTCTGCTATTGTGAATAGTGCTGCAATAAACATATAAGAGAATGTGTATTTTTGATGGGAAGACCTATTTTCCTTTGGGTATATACCCAGTAATAGGATTGCTGATTTGAATGGTGTTCTACTTTTAGTTATTTGACAAAGGCCCAAATTGCATTCCTTTGGTTTCATTGTTTTTTCTTAGGATTGCTTTGGCTATTCTATTAGTGGCTAACCTAATTTACATTCCCACCAACAGAGTATAAGCATTCTCTTTTCTTCACTGGCTCACCAGCATCTATTGTTTTTTTATTTTATTAATAGCCATTCTGACTGGTGTGACATGAGATCTCATTGTGGTATTGATGTGATTTCTCTAATGATTAGTCATGATGAGCATTTTTTCATGTTTATTGGCTGCTTCTATAGTATTGGAAGTCCTAGCCAAAGCAATAAGCCAAGAGAAATAAATAAAAGATATCCAAATAGGAAAAGAAGAATAACTCTCTCTCCTCACTGACAATAAGATTCTATACCTAGAAAAGCCTAAAGACTCTGCTGAAAGGTTCCTAGAGCTGATAAAAAACTTCAGTAAAATTTCAGGATACAAAATCAATGTACAAAAATCAGCAGCACTTCTGTACACCACTAATGTTATAGCTAATAACCAAATCTAGAAACAATCCCATTTATAGTAGCTACACCCAAAAAATGAAATACCTAGGAATACATCAATCCAAGGAGGTGAAAGGTCGCTACAAGGAGAACTACAAAACACTGCTGAAAGTAATCACAGATGACACAAAGAATAAAAACTAGTCCATGCTCCTCAATTGGAAGACTCAATATTATTAAAATGGCCATACCGCCCAAAGCAATTTACAGATTCAATGCTATTCATATCAAAATACCAATGACACTTTTCACATAATTAAAAATCTATTATAAAACTCATATGGGACAAAAAAGAGCTCAAACAGTCAAAGCAATCTTAAGTAAAAAGAAAGAAGCCAGAAGCATAACAAAACTTGACTTCAAACTATACTACCAGGGCTATAATAACCAAAAAGCACGGTACCACTGCAAAAACAGACACATAGACCAATGCAATGGAATAGAGAACCCAGAAATAAAGCCACACACCTGCAACCATCTGATCTTTGACCAAGTCAACGGAAATAAACAATGAGGAAGGGACTCCTCATTCAATAATGGTGTTGGGACAACTGGCTGGCTAGCCATATGCAGAAGAATGAAACTGGATCCCTATTTTTCACCATATACAAAAATTAACTCGAGCTGAACTGAAGATTTAAATAGAAGACATCTAACTATAAAAGTCCTTGAAGAAAACCTAAGGAAAATCCTTCCCAACATCAGCTTTAGCAAATTATTTATTGGTAAACCCAAAAGCAATTGTAAGAAAAACAAAAATTGACAAGCGAGACTTAGTTAAGTGAAAGAGCTTTTGCACAGCAAAAGAAATTATCAACATAGTAAACAACAGCTTACAGAATTGGAGACAATATTCCCAAAAGATGAATCAGACAAAGGTCTAATATCTAGAATCTACAAGGAACTTAAAAAAATCAACAAGCAAAAAACAATTCAATTAATACCAAAGAAAGAAACATCTCTGAAGTACCTACAGAAAAATGATACACAATATATATGGTTAACAGTAATTTGGAATACTGTGAATTTCTCATCAGAAACCATGGAGAGCAGAAAGCAGAGAAATAATGCCTTTAAATTGATGGATTAAGATAACTCCCAAACCAGAATTCTACATCCAGTGAAAATATCCTTCAGGAATGCAGGCAAATGCAGACATTGTTAGATGATGAAAAACTGAGAGAACTAATTGACAGCTCTAAAAGAAATACTAAAAAAATTTTTTCAGGCTAAGCATAAATGACACGAGAGAGAATCTTGGAATGTCAGGAATGAAGAAAGAGAAACAGAAATAGTAAATATCTGAGTAAATATTTTAAAAACTAGTTTTCTCCTCAAGTTCTTTTAAATACGTACTACTGTTGAAAGCACAAATTATAACATTTCCTTGAGGAGTTTTAAATGTATTTAGACATATGTATTTGTATGTGTATTTAGATATAGATATGTGTAAACTTTAAAAGATGAGTGGGGGATCGTAAAGTGGTTATAAGGCTTCACCTTAAAAATGTTTATTTACAGTAAAACTCAGTTGAATTTTGAAAAACATACTCAGTTATTTAACCAACATAACAATCAAGATACCAAGCAGTTTCAAGATAATGAACATAGTCATTACCTCCAAAAGTTTCCTTGGGCCCCTTTGTATTCCTTTCTTCTTTGTATTCCCTTTCCACTGCCCCAGGCAATCAATAATATGTTTTCTGTCACTATAGAGTACTTTGCATTTTCTAGATTTTATATGAATGAAATCAAGCAGTATGTATCCTTTTTTGTCTGGCTTCTCTCACCCAGCATAATTACTTTGAGATTCATTTATGTTGTGTATATCAAAGACATGCTTATATATATATTACTGCATTGATTTCTTTGGGAAGACCAAGCCTACCTACAGATGACATACATACCTGAAGTGTAAGTTAGAGGTAAAGATTCTAAGAAAAAGCATTTGGTATGTTTCCTACACAGTTATTGGTACACTGCCGTGGATACACACTGTACCAAGGTTAGATATCACTACTTTCTGGAAGACGGCATATGTCCATGGAAAATGCCAAAGTTTCAGAGTTAAATGAAAACAATTAAACCAAAGCCATCTGTTAGTGGCTGAGCATCCATGAGCAAGTTATTTTGCCTCTCTTTTCCTTAACTTTCTCATCTTTCAAAACCAGGGAAAATAACAGCACTTCATTTGGTTTTTATGGGCACTAAAATGAGATCACATATGTAAAGAATTGAATATGGAGTTTGACACACAGCAGATAATTCAAAATGTTAGTTCTTTTTCCTTTCTACCCTTTTAAAATTACTTTTTAAATTTTACTTTAAGTTCTGGGATACATGTGCAGAATGTGCAGTTTGTTACATAGGTATAAACATGCCATAGTGGTTTGCTGCACCTATCAACCCTCATCTAGGTTTTAAGCACTGCATGCCTTAGGTATTTGTCCTAATGCTCTCGCTCCCCTTGCCCCCCACCACCCAACAGGCCCCAATGTGTGATGTTCCCCTCCCTCTATCCATGTGTTCTCATTGTTCAACTCCCACTTATGAGTGAGAACATGTGGTGTTCGGTTTTCTGTTTTGTGTTAGTTTGCTGAGAATGATGGTTTCCAGCTTCATTCATGTCCCTGCAAAGGACATGAACATGTTCTTGTGTATGGCTGCATAGTATTCCATAGTAGAACCATAGTATTTCATGGTTCCAAGTCTTTGCTATTGTAGAAAGTGCTGCAATAAACATACATGTGCCTGTGTCTTTATAATAGAATGATTTACAATCCTTTGTGTATATACCCAGTAATGGCATTGCTGGGTCAAATGGAATTTCTGGCTCGGGATCCTTGAGGAATCACCACACTGTCTTCTACAATGGTTGAATTAATTTGCACTCCCATCAACAGTGTAAAAGAGTTCCTATTTCTCCACATCCTCGCCAGCATCTGTTGTTTCCTGACTTTTTAATGATCGCCATTCTAACTAATGTGAGATGGTATCTCATTGTGGTTTTGATTTGCATTCCTGTAATGACCAGTGATGATAAGCTTTTTTCATATATTTGTTGGCCTCATAAATGTCTTCTTTTGAGAAGTGTCTGTTTATAGCCTTCTCCCACTTTTTGATGGGATTGTTTGTTTGTTTGTTGTAAATTTGTTTATGTTCCTTGTAAATTCTGGATATTAGACCTTTGTCAGATGGATAGATTGCAAAAATTTTCTCCCATTCTGTATGGTGCCTGTTTCCTCTGATGATAGTTTCTTTTGCTGTGCAGAAGCTCTTTAGTTTAATTAGATCCCATTTGTCAATTTTGGCTTTTGTTGCCATTGCTTTTGGTGTTTTAGTCATGAAGTCTTTGCCCATGCCTATGTCCTGAATGGTATTGCCTGTGTTTTGTTCTAGGGTTTTTATGGTTTTAGGTTGTAAGTTTAAATCTTTATTACATCTTGAGTTAATTTTTTGTATAAGGCATAATGAAGGGATCCAGTTTCAGCTTTCTGCATATGGCTAGCTTGTTTTCCCAACACCATTTATTAAATAGGGAATCATTTCCCCATTGCTTGTGTTTGTTGAAAATCAGATGGTTGTAGATGTGTGATATTACCTCTGAGGTCACTGCTCTTTTCTATTAGTCTATATATTTATTTTGGTAACAATACCATGATGTTTTGGTTACTGTATCCTTGCTTATAGTTTGAAGTCAGGTACCATGATGCCTCCAGCTTTGTTCTTTTTGCTTAGGATTGTCTTGGCTATGCAGGGTCTTTTTTGGTTCTATATGAAATTTAAAGTAGTTTTTTTTTTTTTCTAATTCGGTGAAGAAAGTTAATGGTAGCTTGATGAAAATAGCATTGAATTTATAAATTATGACAATATCGTTTTCTAAATTTATAAATTTTCACAAAATTGTTTCTTCCTATCCATAAGCATGGATTTTGTGTTCCATTTGTTTGTGTCCTCTCTTATTTCCTTGAGGAGCGGTTTGTCGTTATCCTTAAAAAGGCCTTTCACGTACCTTCTAAGTTGTATTCCTACGTATTTTATTCAGCAATTGTGAATGGGAGTTCACTCCTGCTTTGGCTCTCTGCTTGTCTATTATTGGTGTATAGGAATGCTTGTGATTTTTGCACATTAATTTTGTATCCTGAGACTTTGCTGAAGTTGCTTATCAGCTTACAGAGTTTTTGGGCTAAGATGATGGGGTTTTCTAAATATACAATCATGTCATCTGCAAACAGAGACAATCTGACATCCTCTCTTCCCCTTTAAATACACTTTATGTCTTTCTCTTGCCTGATTGCCCCTGCCAGAACTGCAAGTACTATGAATAAGAGTGGTGAGAGAGGGTATTCTACCCGTTTTTATCTGGGGAAAAATTATCATCCTTCGAAAAAAAAGCAGTAGCATCTTTGAGCTTAATTGTAATATCATAGTGCCATCTGGTGACCATATGGAATGATTACATTATCTACATGGGATATTTCATGTCTGACAAAAATCTACAACATGTAAATATCTAATATGTTCTGGGTTAGTGTTATAAGGACAGACAGTGAGGGCTGTACTTGAGAACTGTACTCCTGAGCTACTCCTTTGGAGATCCCTCCTCTAGTTAGGCACTTTTTCATGTCAAGAGGAAAAATAAGAAGAGTTTTCCCCATCACCTACTATAAGACGGACAGATGGCAGACTGTATAAGTAAATGAGGGAAGTCTTCACACATTCGTTTGGCTCTAAGGAAGATACTGGGAGAGGGGAGTTGGTATTTTGTCTTGTTGAGACATCTGTCCTTGAAAGATTTGGCTACT
Source organism: Sapajus apella (assembly GCF_009761245.1). NCBI lineage: Eukaryota > Metazoa > Chordata > Mammalia > Primates > Cebidae > Sapajus > Sapajus apella. The sequence goes on along the minus strand of NW_022437013.1, from coordinate 4,293,382 downwards.
ATACCTTTGGCCTTATCCAATCCCAAATAGGATTTTCAAAATTGAGTAACCCCGAATAACACCCAACTGTCCCTAAATGTGAAATAAAGGCCACTCTTCATTCTTCCAACTACCCTACCATGCAAATAACTGTACCATCAGAGTGCAGCCAGGGCCTTTGAATCCATCACCCTTTTACCTGGGCTCAGATTTCATGAAGTACTCCAACCCCCACCTCCAGTGGCTTTAAAACAAGTCTTAACAGATGGTCAATATTGCCATCCATCCCACACCATTAATTCAAATCAAGACTGGTCACTGTATTTAATATGAACTTTATTGTGATTTGGTTTATGTAAGGCAGTGTAGTGAAGGCACTGCAGAAGTTACATAGACTGAAAAACATGGTAAGAAATGAGCGAGCTAAAAATGAATGCTTGCTGGACTAGGCTAAGTACTACAACTATATTTCTTTTTCATCATTGCGGAAGCATTGAAATATTGTTGAAGGTGGGGGCTTGGGGTGGAATTAGGAAAGGCTTCATGGAGAAGGTGGCATTTATACTGGGCCTTGAAGGAGGAGAAGAACATTGATAGGTTAGGATGGAGGGAAGAACATTTAATAATAATTGACTCTAGAGAAAATTCTGTAGCAGTACTGAAAAATGAGAGGGCAAAGAAACACCCCCAGCGAGTGAAGCATCCCAAGTGAGAGAAAAGTCTGAGGCATCTGGGCTGAGACCAAAGTCTCAAGTCCCCAGATGGGGTCTTCAGTACAAATGATATTAGGAGGCACAGGACAATGGGCTTGTTTGTAAACCTAGCAGCAGCGAGAGGTTTCACATTGCAGTCAGGGGCCCCAAACTGGCTGTACTACGTCTGGATGAATCCTGTCATCTTTTAGGGGTGTGTGGTACTTACTCATCTTTCCTCTTGCCCACTGACTGCCTGAACGGTAGTTCGTGCGCGCCCAGGTGCGCGTGTGTGAGTGTAGGTGTGTGTGGATGGGTGGGGGACCGAGGCTTTGTCTCCCACCGCAGCTTCTTCCACTTTTTCGTCTTGTGGCACACAGCTGGTTTCCATTGAGCTGAAGCTCAGGCCCTTCTCACTTTCTAGGACTCATTGAACTCCAGCTCTTGATTAAGCACCTAGGAAGCTTTCTCAACATGAAGGTAAAATTTACTGTGGGGGGTGACTTGGGTTAGGGCAGGACTACACTTTCCAGAGGTGGTAATGGTGGTCATGGTTGGCGGTGGTGGCAGTGGTGGTTGTAACGGTTGGGGACTTAAAGTTGGCTCTGGCTGCTGGGTGAAATGCTGCTGGGAAGTCTATAGTGTTCAGTCAGGAGCTAGGATGTCAGGCTAGACCAGCTTGGCCTTGATCAGCCCTCCTCCTTCCTCAACATGCCCTACAGGGGAGATATATTTAACAACTGAAAACATCAAAGACATCTGTAGGGTGTCCAGCCTCTTGTTATTGTCCTGCTTGAATCTCACCCCTTAAAAAGGATCTTTGCCAAGATCCTTTCTTGGCAAACATGTATGATGTCTAGATAAGACTGTCACCTCCCCCTGTCCAGCTGCTGGAGGTATATAGGTTATGTAGCTACTGATGCTACTTGGATTGGGAGGTATGGGGAACTTACTAGAAGAGAGGAAAAGTTAATTATTGTGAATCTCATTCTTTCTAAAGATTTTGCATCTTAACTAAGACGTGGCACCTGACGAAAAATAAAAGGGTGGCAAGCTCTGTCAGGATTCTCTGGGATTGGAGATTTAGAGCTCAGTGAGATCATCGCTGGAAATAACCTTGAAACTGATGTGGCCTTGCTTGACTTTGGCAGTGGGACCACCCTTCTTACGCAGGTACAGAGACTTCAGATCACGGCAATCGCTGGGGTCAGCATCCAGAGTAACCTGCCCCAAGAACTGATCACAGAATTTTCGGCTGTTCCAGACCTAGAAAAACAAATGAAGGGAGAGAAGATGAGCAGCCCTCAGTGAGATTAGCCTTTGCCCAGTGACATCCAGCCCTAATGCTGAGCTTCAAAAGATTTGTTTCAAAACAAAGAAACTGTTCTGTTATTTCCTGATAGCCCATCAGCTGAGGGGAGGATACCTCAAAAAATACAGATGAAAAGCCAGAAAACAGAGCTCCAGGTTGTTCTTTATCTGTAGGATGGTGATAAAGGCAGCTGGTCAGGTGTAGTGAGTCAGAATAACTGCCAGACTACAGTGATTCATCCTGACCTAACCATGTAAAGGTCCTCTGAACTGGCATATGCTTCCCTCCATGGGATTTTATGATACGTGTGTTAACATGTGTACCCGTGAAAATGTGGACTTTTGTCCACAGTGAAATAAGTCAAAGAAAGGAGATTTAGGATGGATTTTAATAAGGAAGTCAGAGTCCATGCTTGATGAGAAGAGTTTTTGAGTATAAAACAAACCAAAAAAATAGGGTAATTCTTGCTCTGCATCCTAAACATATGTAAGGTTCTTGGAATAATCTAGTATCTGGTACAGAATATGAGACTTTCTGGGGACCCCTGTATACACTCTTACCTGTATTATAATAGGAATGTCAGTGGTCCTTCTGTAGAAAATGGCCTGGGTGTCAAAAATGGCATGAACAGTATTCTTCTGGACAGGAGAACGGACTTCTTCCTTTCCACATTTAATGATCAAATATGGGTTTACAGCTGGAACAAAGTGACATATGTTTTTAACACAGTGATTAAAGTTCCTTTTCTAGATAGGCAAGAAGGTATCTCGCTATGCCAATTCTGGGACTTTCAGCATAGCACCTGAGCACCAGAATGAATGAGATTCAACACTTTTGTTCCCACTTCCATTTCCTTTTCCATATTTTACATAGAAATATGTAAATGAATCTAATGTAGGCCTTGTGTGAAGTTGACATCCCATCCTCTGCCATGGTTGCCATCCATCCCACTTCTCAAGACTGAAAATATCACTGGAGAAAATCATTTGTGATCATGTTTTCTAATTTATGTGCTATAAATGCAACTGAATTTTCGCTTCCCCAGAATTCCTGCCATTCTTACTTTCATTGGCATACTTCCTCTCCAGGTCCTCAGCACTGTGAACAGTGATCTGAGTAACTACTTTTGGGTAGCCACGAGCCAGGTTCCAGCAGGACATTTTGGGCATGTCCAGAGTCAGTTCCCTAGAACATCAAAAATAAAATAGTGTCATTATATGATAAATATCCTTTGATGAAATAAGCCCACCAAAGCAGACACTATTGCTGAAAAGCATGAGACATTGTGTGACTTAGCCCATTCCTCCTTAGATATGGCTTATATTTTGAGCATGCTTTCCTTTCTCCTTTCTTTAAGGGCCAGGAGATAAAGATCAAAGTAGGCAAGACTGGAACAAAAGGTAGTTTTGGTGACCCAGTACTCAGATCATAATGGAAGAGCAGGGAGGAGTGCCAGCTGCTCAAGAAAAGATGGCATCAGCCAGAAAACAGAGGATAAAATAGATGTGGAAGAACTTAGACTATGGGCCTGTTCCTCTTTAAGGGTAGCTCAGAGCTCTGAAGTTCACACCTTCACTGGGGAATTTCTCCCAATCCCTTTTTGAGAAATATTTTTACCACCATAACTTTAGTGAATCGAGTCTTATTTAAGCAAGTTGTCCCATTGAATGTCTGAAGATGGGAGACAGGTGAACGGGTTTAGAATTGTAGGTAAAGCAAAGAACAGGAGTTTGAGGGCTTGTGAAGGAAACTGAACCTGAGCTGGACAGGCACTTCAGAGAAGATTCTTAGGAGAAACTCGCTGGTGCGGCCATGCTGGAACATGGTTGGGACAAGCACATAGTTGCCCTTCTTCAGGTACTTGCTCAGAAACACTGTGCGGGTATCAATATAGGTGGAAGTCCCAGCACGCTCCTGGATGTAGAGGTGGTGGAGGCGAAATTTCCGGTTCATCTCCACCTGGAAATAAAATAGGGTAAAATATTTAATTCTACTCAAATCATGGTTTTTGTGTCCACTGTCTTCTTTATCCCTAGGCCTTTCATTCTTCCCCTACCCCTAAATTCATCCTAATTTTTACTCTGTTTGTCTTCATTCTCTTTGCTCCAAATGCCCATTTTTACCTTGAAGAGCTCAAAGCCGATGATGTAATTGTCAGGTCTTCCCATTCGGCGGTAAGTGCGCAGGTCCTTCTGCTGAAGTGACATAATGACCTTGTGCCCATCCTCAGGCACGGTGAAGATGTACTAAGGGAAAGAGGCCACCAAGGAGGTGAGTAACCATTCCCATTTCAGATAAGCCAGCTTAAATTTCCAGAAAGAAAGCTTGTCATTGGGAAGTAGAGCCTTGAGTTATTCTCTGGGCTTTGATATTGATCAGACAACAAGGTCTTGGATAATTCATTGACTTGCTAGTGTAGATCATTAACACTTGCTTCTTTCTATGCCATTCAGAATACGTCGAGGGACTACTTCATTCTTAGCCTTTGATGCCAAAGAGGATATGCTTTGTTCTAATAAGTTCTTGGTAAATTATTGCATTATTATTATTGTTGTTGTTATGATTCCTTTGTATTTAAATGTCATATATAGAAAAAGTTTAGAATTTGTAAAGACAGAAAGGGTTCTTATTTGACTCAACCTGACACTGCAGCATCACCCTGGGCTAGCCTCCTGTTGCCAGTCAGACATATGGCCTGTGAAAGGGCTGGATCCAGTTCCCTGGAGAATTGATGTTTTGCTACCACCACTTTAAGGAAGCTAGAAGCCTGTGTAAGAGACTCTCCAAGCATCATCTGGGGAATAGTGGTGCTATTGGGAGATAAAACTGAAAAACATCAGAGTTTTCTGTCTGTCTCTGTTTCCATTCTTCTCTTCCTTTAGAAATAAACATCAAACAGCTACTTGGGAGGCTAAGGCAGAAGGATCCTTTGAGCCCAGGAATTCAAGGGTGCAGTGAACTGTGATTATGCCAGTGCACTCCAACCTGGGCAACAAAGGGAGACCTCATCTCTAAAAGGAAATAATGAAGGAAGGAAGGAGGGAAAGAAAGGAAGGGAAGAGAAGGGAAGAGGAGGGGAGGGGAAGGGAGAGGAGGGAAGGGAAGGGAAGGGAAGGAAAAGGGAGGGGAGGAAAGGGAAGGGAAACGAAGGGAAAGGAAGGGAAGGGAAAGGAAGGGGGCAAAACAGATCCAGAACCAAGGCCCCTAAGTTCAATGCTGTACATACATATAGAGTGAAGCTATTTCCCCAGCTTAGTATATGTGCCTAATATTTGAAACATTTCCAGAGTTGTAAATGGGGGTGAGGTGGTGTATGGGGGAGATAGGACATTTCTTTTATTTAGGAACCATTAAGATGGAAAGGGTGGAAGAACAGTATGAGTTAGGTGAATCAGTCCAGTAGTCTTGGTATCCTCCTAAATGCCTGACCAATGAGATCCATGGAAATAAAAGACATGTCCATGGGCAGTGAGGCAGCAATATGGTCAGAATTCTTGTTTTCTATGGGTTAGCTCATCGGCACATTTTGAGATGAAACTTCGTCTCAAAATGTGCCGATGAGCTAACCCATAGAAAACAAGAATTCAGGTTATTATAGACTCAAACCATTCAGGTTACTATAGATTCAGGCTTTGGATGTTTGGATTTTTTACTCCGGAGTTTACTTGGACCTGACCCTGCTATGTCACCTGGAATAGCACCATAATGGGAGATGGATGGGATGGAGCCATTGACAGGGCAATGATTCAAATCCTGGGAAAAATGACCTGGATCTAGATGAGAAAATGGAGGCATAATGATGGGGTTCAGAATAGCCATCTTTATTAGAAAGAGGAATAAGATAGTAAATGTGCACCCCAGAGAACAGCTGGGCAGTAAAGAGAAATGAGGAAGAATTGAGACAGCATCTCAAAGCAGATCTTCTTTCTCCAATGTGGGACCATCACAAGGAAGCAGGGATTGTCAAAGAGCCATACCAGGCAATATGGCCAGAAGAGAGGCAGCCAGAGGAGGCGATTCAGATTTGATAATGCTGCCAAGGCCTGTCTCTACAAAAATACATAGTCTGCTGTGTTTTACAAGCACCTGAGTGAAGCCCTAGGGATCCTGGTTGATGAATATTACACAATAGCTGCAAATAGAAGACTTGATGCTAAAGAAATACTCCAGAGAGGACCAAAGTGAGATCTGAATTCCTATTGACTGGACAACTTGGAGGCAAATAAAGTAATTGACTCAAACCTGGGGATTCTGCAGGAAGGTATCACGGTTGTTATAGCAGCCTCCTGAGCGGTTCATCAGGGGATCATCATCTACAGTCCAGCATCCCAACACTGATTCCAGCTCCTTTCGGCCAAAAATAGGGTTGTTCACATTGCGGCAGACATTCAGTTTGTGAAAGTTGCGGCAAAACTCCTCCAAGCTCATCCTGAATGGAAGGAGTACAGGAAAAAAACAAAGATAATATTTAATACTTACCACTGTAGTTCCATGTAGAAGCCCCAATTCCCTTGGCACAGAAACCTCTCCTCACCAAAACTCTCCATCATCAGACATAACAAGCCCCAGGTTCTTGCGATCTGCTGCAGTCAGTTGCTGCCACTCTTCAGAACTAAAAGCAAATAGAAAAAAAAAAAAGATAAACCATTATATTTGCCATTGACTTCTTGTAGTAAGCAGGATACCAGAGAAACGGAATTCATGAGAATCAGTTCTGCTTTATTTCATTTGTGGCTGGGTCACAGACCCCATGCCTGACAACAACCCACAGATGTCACTGAGCATTGAGAACAGCTCACTAGCAGCTTGGATGGATGGGTCTGGGAGAACTACAGGGCTTTGGTGATACAGCTGTGAAAGTGGAATGCAACTCACATTTCACTCCAGGGGCCACTCCATTCCTGTCTTCCCAAGGGGTTTCTCAGGCGAACCATATACAGCTTCTCAGCACTGAAGACTTCCACAAGTCTCTCTCCAAGACGAATTTTGCGAATATCAGTCATGGTGTAGGTATGGCCCTTCAGCAGACCCCAATCAGTTTCAACTTCTTGCTCCTCCTGATTGGGAGACTGAGAGCAGAGAAAGATATATAAGACACAGGAAATGGGACACCCAATCCTGGCTCCCCTTCTACATTGATTGGATTAACCCAGTAGAATTGAGGCTAGTTCTCACACAGATGGGAATTTCATCCAGACACCCAACTTGACACAAACACAAAGCGGAAAAAAATAAAGAATGTAATATAACAACTCAAACAAGTCAGATTCAAACTATCCACTGTAGTACATTAATATGAACTGCCATAAACTTAGGTGGAGCAGATTCATTTTTTGAGCAAGCAGTCATCACCTCAAGATCTAGAAGTAGAAACAGGAGTAATAATTTAGCAGAGGCTACTGACATCAGCCTGGATTGCATTGCTTCCATGTGGAATATCCGGTACAAAAGGCTAAAAAGTTAAAGCACCTCAGCCTCCACTCCAGGACAAAATGTGTATGTTAGCTTTCCAAGTCTCATTAATGGTTTCTCATGGGTCTTCAGGTTAAGGGCGATTTTCCCTACTAAATTTTGTAGTTTCTTCTGCCAGGAATGAATATAATGTGGTTGTTTTTCATGAGTACAAACCTCAATGGAACAGCAGATCAGACCACCTTTGGTAAATGTTTTGTACAGTTCTCCGAACAGCTTGTACTTCTCCTCAACAAGCTCAGTGTATCTTCCTTTCTGCATGTCAACAGTTTCAGCCAATGTGCCCGTGAAGTCCACAATAATATCAGTGATGGTCAAACCATCCAGGGCCTCATAACAGCCTAGCAGCCTGAGGGCAAGTATGCAAGGTTATCTTTATAAAATTGTTTTTCAGGTCAAGAACATCATACTCTAAAGAATCAGAACATTCCCTGCCTAGACTTTACCAGATGGCTTTTCTCTAGGTATGAAATGAGAGATGTTTTGAAATTATATTCAGAAATTTCTAGGCTTAGGCTATGTTGATCAAGGACAGTCTATGCAGAAACTTCTTTCTATGGGGAGATATTAGATAAGGAAAAGCTGAAGTTATAATGCCATGTAAGCTGCAGATAGCAGCAGAAAAGGGTACCTGGGAGCAGGTAAAAGTTTAAATGGAAGCAAGAACCTCTGATTTCTCTCTCATCTAAGATTTCTGAGAGCCAGGCCCAAGTGCAAAGCAATGCCTTGGTTCTGACTGATATCTTACCCAACTTAAACCCCAGGGTTGGGCTGGGAGGGAATGAACTCCCAAAGACAAATGTGGCTTTCCTTTCCTCATGTAACCTGACAGCAGCCTAGTCAATCCCCTCCTTACTTTGCATAAGCTTTTTCCAGCAGAGCATTCCAAAACTCGTTCATGGAGGTGGAGAAAGAGAAGACCAGATCTCCGTTGATGGTGGGCAACAAGTCATCAATTACCACTTCAGTCCATTCTCCAAAATGCCAGAAACGAAAGTGAAATATCCCAGCATAGTTATCTGTTTTTTGAGGGTCCCATTCCTGTTCCTTATGGTTGGGAATTGTCTAAAAATGTAAGAACATTTAATCAAGTGTTACTCCCAGACCACATCCAGAAAATGAAATTAAAATGTACTCCTGGCAAATCTACATGGCAGCAGGAAGCATGCCACATACACCTCATTTGAGTCTGGATTGGAAAATCCTAGGTATGGCATTTTGGCCACAACTTCTGCTTCCTCAGTTCAGTTTTGCTGAGGATAATATCACCATGCCTGCCTAAATGCACACAGGAGTACACAGGGTGGCTGGGGCAAGCGGTCAGTGGTTAAATGCTTTCTGCAAATCATCTATAAACTAGATGTTGAGAAGAGGACTATATAAACATATTCATGATTGCATGTTTCAAATGCAAGGCATTTTTAAAAGTAAAATCAATCAAAATCAAGGCCCATTGTAGTTTGTTTTCTAAATATCCATTCTAGAGATTTTATATCAATTCTATTTAATATAGATTTCATTTGCATTTTGAATAAAATCACGTTTAGGATATTCTTTTTTTTTTTTTTTTTTGAGACGGAGTTTCACTCATGTTACCCAGGCTGGAGTGCAATGGCGCGATCTCGGCTCACCGCAACCTCCGCCTCCTGGGTTCAGGCAATTCTCCTGCCTCAGCCTCCTGAGTAGCTGGGATTACAGGCACGCGCCACCATGCCCAGCTAATTTTTTGTATTTTTAGTAGAGACGGGGTTTCACCATGTTGACCAGGATGGTCTCCATCTCTTGACCTCGTGATCCACCCGCCTCGGCCTCCCAAAGTGCTGGGATTACAGGCTTGAGCCACCGCGCCCGATGATATTCTTTTTATATAATACCTACACATTAATATTTTAAAATTACTTTTTGAGGAAAATGTTTTAACGTTGTCCCAAGTCAAGTTAACATTTCATTGCCTTGAACTCTACCTGAATACTAAAGGAATTTTTGTACTACTAATAATTTATTAGAACATTTTCAAAGTCCTACTTCTGTCTTTCTCACCTTTTCTATTATTAGTGTATATTAGTGACTTCCTACCTTCCACTGGCTTTATACCCCAGTAGGTACAGAGAATGTAAGTATGCAGAGACACTGAGTCAATGCATGGCAAATGATAACCAAAGATCAATGGGCATATATGACAACACAAGTAGAGTAAAAAGATAATGGTAGAATCTAGGTGGGTATATGTAGGTGTTCACTATAAAATTCTTTCAACTTTTCTGTGTTTGTAAAACTTCTTATAATGAAATGGAGGAAAGTCACCTAGTTAATACCTCTGCTTTCAAGAAATATAACAATCTAAGAATGTTATGAGCTGATTTTTTCCTAAAGTTATTAAAGAAGACAAGAAAGTAGAAACTGAATGAGGTCCCACAGAAGAGATAATACCTTTGTCCAGTGAGACTCTTGAACAGCCAAACAGGAAAATGCAGAAACCATTGGCTTGTGCCCCAGTCTCCCCTGGGTCAGCTGGTGGTGGCTAATGTTGCCCACAATCAGACGGGGATCATCGCAGATGTCCTATGGATATAATAATTGGTTATACAAGAGTCTGGGAAGAGTTTTGCAAGAGTCGCTGTGAGCTGAACTAGGCAGGACAGACTTCATAGAGGAGATAAGGTTAAGGTTGAAAAATGACTAGGATTTCCATAGATGGGATGAAGGGAAGGCTGAGGGGATTGTAAAGAAAACCAGAAAACAGTTGATCATCTAGCCCCATGTGGGGAAATAGCAGGGGAAATGAAAGGAGGGGATGTGATGAGATTGGGTGCCATGTGGTGGTGAGGGCTCTTAGACATAGCTATCACTGGGGCTTGGGAGAGTTTTCACCACAGCAGTGAACTTTGCAAACAAACAAACAAACAAACTAGGTAGGAATTAGCACATTACATTCTGATCCTATTTTGTCAGGATGAGATTTTCGGAAGCACCTGTGCTTGAAAGGGAACTTGGATTAAAGAGACAAGGTCTAATAAAGGTGAACATTAATTCATCTCCTTCTCTAGGAAAATCAGTTAGGAGACCTTATAGGAAGCCCTTTTCTAACATAAATCAAAGGCAACAGTGGTATCCATAGCAACCATATTTTTCTACATTTTTGGATGAATATAGATGGCAGCAGCATTGATAGCAGGTGGTAATAATCCACTCACAGGAGCACTTCAACCGACACTCTTCTCAGTGAAGGTCCTGAGGGCATCTGGGCAGAGTGGGGACAGTATTTGTTTGGAATGTGTGCCTGTGTCTTCCCCCCAACATATTAGCTGTGCTTTTCCCACTGTGAGTAGGAAAATGACACCCAAATAATACAGTTATAACACAAAGTGATTCGACACAGTAGAGTCATTTTCAAAGCATAATTTGCGTCTAAAGGAGGAATCCCCATAATTCTCCTGATCATAGTCAGAATAGGATTCACAGTGGTGTTTACACTGGAGTTGCCTAGAGTTAGGCAGCTGAACAAGAGAGGAGTACGGTGGCATAACAGGTAGAGAGAAAGGCATGGGCATAGGCATAGCAGCATACATGACACTACATAGTTGAAGACATAATTGGGTGACTCAGAGTATCAGCACTTGCAGAGTTCAAAGGCAGGAAATACCAATGCATTCTTGACTAGATGGAGAAAGCTTCATGAGGAGGCCATTGGCCAGAGCCTTGACATTCTGCTTACCCAGCAGAAATAAATCTCTGTCTCAAATGGAATCTAGACATATAACCTTTTAAAAAGTATTAGAGACAGCTATATTTTTCTGATCCTCAAACCTCATTTTTTTTAATGGACATAATTCTCCTTGATGAAGGGTCTGGTCTACAGAATGAAACATTCCATATATTCTTTAAAAGCCAAAATAACTCTGGAAAGAAATAGGCATTCTGGGCAAAGACAAGTCCAAGCTGAAGATTAATTGGGCATTCCTCTGCCAAAAGGAGATGGCTTATCAGCTTTGGATTTTCAGGCTTTTTTTTTTTTTTTTTTTTTTTTATATTTTTTTTTTAGATGCATGTCTGGTATCTCACAACTACTTTTTGTTTTAGGAGAATTTTCTAACTTAAAAAAATATTTTTTATGGTTGCAAACTGCCTTTGTTTTCACCTATTGAACATAGAGTAGATATGTTGGGTGAGTTAAACTAATTTTTTTTTCTTCTTATAGTTTCTTTGCCTTTTCCAAAATGAAACTAAGCACAGTTCTTATTCCCCAGTTCAAGTGTTTTCATTTTATTTGGAGCAAGATGTAAAAGTATAAAATAATTTCTTGAACCGAGATAATACATATCATAGTTTCTAGCATGGAAAAATAAAGTGAACGCTGATATATGAAAAAGTGCACTTTTAGATTAGTAAAGCAAATTATTTGCTAGCTTTACGTAGAGTTGTTAGTGGTTGGAGTTAGATCACGCTGTCTTAAATTTCCATAAGATTTTCTTTTCACAGTAGGGATCTAGGCTTAGTCAACACTTTTGGCATGTGAACTTCTATTGAAGACATAAAGGGTCACATAAGTGAGCAAAAAGACATATAAACAGAATTCAGATTGAAGAATCAGGTAATTATTCTCTTGTAAACCCAAGATGGATGTGATTATTATATCTTATATGTGTGTATATTATTATATCTTATATATGTATATTATATCTTATATGCCTATGTAAATATATATATGTGTGTGTGTGTGTGTGTTTACATATAATGTATATATTAAAAGCTGTGTTAAATTCATGAGAATATGTAAATTTGGGAAACCCCCCCATGTTCCATTTCCTCTTATAAACTGGCCCATTCTCCAGTTATTCTTTACCTCTCCTCATACATGATGGCTATTTGATAATAGATTTAAAACATGACAGGTTAACAGTCATAGAGTGTCAAAACTGGAAAGGATTTTGGAGACTAGTAAAGTTTTTTATTTTTCACTTGAAGGAGCGAACTCAGAGAGAGGCAATAACTTGCCACTCTGATCATCCAGCTAGTAAGCAGGAGATCTAGATCTAAAGTTTTTGATTTTTCAGAACCACATATGGTTAGAGAAGGAAACTCAAGATCTCAGCCATGCATCCCTGTGCCTTTAGGCTCAACAATGGACACCACATATAGGATAAAATTGTGCAGCTTCTCAGGGACAGAGATGCTACCACCTCTTTCAGTCATTCATCCCAATGTTTTATGCCTCTGCTTAAAACTCACCTAAACACTCTTCACCCTTTTGGAAAATTTACTTATCTCTTAACTTTTGGTTCCAGGATAAATATCACCAATAGGCATTAATCTGCTCAATTAAATCCACCAAATATGAATCAAACTCTTACTATATATAAGCATGGTGACATGAAATGTGGGAAATAAATACTTTATTAAGCCATACCTTCTACATCTTTAAGGACATGAGGCATTAAAAGACTAGAAAGTAGACATGGATAAAGGGTAAAGCCAATGTAAATCTAGCAGCCAAGCAGACTTTTTGTTGACAAATTTGAAAACAACAAAATGACTGTTGACTTTTCCCCTAGGTTCGGACACACTGGATATCTTCCTGCTGGGGTTAAGGATGTAAGACTTGGGAAATTTTTTTGTAACTCAAAGCTGAGATGCAGAGTGCAGATGGGACATTTCAGATTGAGCCATGCTGGAGTGGTAGGAATGGGGTTGGAAGAGAGGTCACAGCTCACATATTCACAATATTTGGGTGGCTTAGGAGCGAGGAGAGATGCTGAGCCCCTAATGGCTCCCAGCTGTGTTGGCACAGTTGAAGTGATCCTTGAACTGGGCTGTTTATCACAGCAAAATTATTTCTTAGTAAGAAACACACAACTGGGAAGTTGAGTACCAAGAGTAAAGCTGAAATGGTCCCCACATGACCCCACATCCGAGCCAAAAACCTTCCATTAAGCAAAGCAGCTTCTCTAGGAAGTATGTTCTCTTAGCTTAGTCTTAAGGGACTTCTCATTGTCCTTACTTCATCCTCCTTCTCAGAGACCTCTGAGTGGGAGGGGCCATACAATTACAAATCCTGTAGCTCTGCACAAGGCACTCTGTGTGACTCCCTTTGCATCTACCACATCCAAATTCAGCATTTTTTTTTTTTACACAGGTGAAATTTGCTGACAATAAACATTGAGGTCCAGGGTAAACCTCAAGAACCACAGTAAAATGAAAAGCTGCCTGGAAAACCAGCAGCCAGAAGAGTGGAAACACTTTAAAAAGTGCTACGTGCAATCATGCAGTACTGAGGGGGTAGGGGTGTGGACACCTACAAGTGAAGCCAGCCCCGCAGTAGGTACATTATGAATAAGTTCAGGGTCTAAATAGTCCCAGAAGGCTCAGGGGTAATTTGCACAGAACTGCTATTCAGGAACTGAGGTCTTTGTGAGCTACTCCAAGTAGCCATTATTTTACTTAGAAAATTGAAGCATCCTCCAGATGGAGCAGTTGTAGGTGGACTTAGGTTCAGGAACCAACATTGCACAAGCCTCTCAAGGAGTCCATTTTTTCTAGAGGGGAGTTTTAATTCTGCATGAAGATTTTGTTATCAGTAAAATATTCTCTTCCTCACTAATCCATCCAAAGAAAACTCAACATGGAGAATAGAATAGGGTCTTAGGCCCAGCTTCCACTTCCAAACTAGGCCATCAAATCACTATGTAGTCATTTTCTCACTTAAACCTTCAGAATTCTGTCAGGAAACTCAAGGTATAGGTTCCAAACTACGTTTTGGAGAAGAATTTATATATCTTTGCAATGAAATACTGCTCAGCAATAAGAAAGAACAAACTGATACATGCTACAACATGGGTGACTCTTGAAAACATTATGCTAAGAAAAAGAAGCCAGTTACTTTTATGATTCCATTTTAAGTGAAATGTACAGAATAGGGAGTTCTGGATAGAAACCAAAAGTAAATTAGTGGTTGCCTGCAGCAGGGGGGGGGGGGGAGGGTGGAGGGATTACTCCCTGCAAATGTGCACAAGGGATCTTATTGAAGTGATGCAATTCTTCTACAATTGGGTTGTAGTAATGTTTGCACAACTTTAAATTTACTAAAAATCATTGCTTTGTACACTTAAAACAGGTGAGTTTCACAGTATATAAACTGCACTTCGATAAAGCTATTAAAGTTTGTTAACGCATAATTTAAAATAAATAGGACAGTTGGAGAGAAAGACTATGGGCCTATTCAACTCTCTTCAATTGTGTAAACAGTGGAAAACACTTAGGACTACTCACATGGGATGATACAGTCTCTAGGAATAAAAGGAAATTCATGAACAGACTAGTCCAAAACTACTATACCTAGGTGTTACATTCAGCTGGTGGCTGGAAATTTCTATTAGCACAGAGAGAAAAGTGTTTCTTTCTTTATGGTTCCCTCATATGCCATCTACCACCCAAGCCTGTATATTCTGCTTCTAATGTTTCCCCTCATCTGCCTTTCCCTTCCATTCCTACTATGATAGATTTAATACAAGCCTCATCACCCTCCCACTCCCAACCAGACAATGTAGTAAAGTGACCCCAGGGGAACGTATTCTCGAAGGGAAGACTACGAAACGGCAATGGTAGCAAAGGCTGAACTTAAAACTTGACAAGAGAGCTGACAGAAGACCTTGTGCAGGTGCCCTTTTCCCCCTCACAGCTGACAGTGCAAATTCCCATGAGGTTTTGCTGCTTTTTAGTCAAGGATTAGATGTGTCTGTCTTTAAGACACTATTGTAGGTAGATACGAGTCGGTAAGGAAAAAAGCCAGAGGAGAGTAGGAGGGGAGAGTGTCTGGAGGGAGCTGGAGAAGAGATTTTCTGTGGGAATTTGGCAGGCAGATTTTAGCCTAAAAATCCTACCTGCAGCCTTATGATCACACTGTAACTCAGTATAACTTAGACCTTATAATTTATGAAGACTGTACATGTTGAGTCCCAGGAGGACAGAAAAGTCTAGGAGCACATGGTCTCAGGCAACATACCTGTGTACTCGGAAAATTAGAATGATAGCTGGGGCCAATGGACTACTGGAGAAATTAAGGAGAACTTTCCTCTGGAGGGTATGGGCAGATGATCTGGCATTGAACAAATGCAAAACACTCATAATTCCTGCCATTTAAAGAGGCTCCTTAAAGCACAGCAAGGAAGTGGCAAGTGGAAAGGAGGGGAACTCAATCCTGCCCCAGAATGGGGGGTGGGGCGGAGCTTGACTGGAGTCAGTTTGTTCAACTATCAGTGGTGTTTACAGGCATGGGGGCTTATGAAGGCAGAAGCCCTCAACATGAGAAAGGAAAAAGACAGAAAATATCAGGTTAATCATGCTGCTTCCATTTTGGAAACTTCAGAAAACAGCCCCTATTACGTGTGCAGCTACATGGCATGCCAAGGGACAAGATGTCTGTAAGCTTCCCTGCAAACCAGGATCTCAACTTTGCCAGTGAGGTGGGGGAGGCCAGCGACTCATCTGGTCTTCCTGAGCCAGTTCAGAGAGGCCCAGCTCTGTCCCTCAGCTTTCCTGATGGGAGGCCAGAGAATTCTGACGTGGTTCTTGACCACAGGCTTGGCCTCCACTCTGGCTGGGAAGGAATCCACAGCTTTTTGAGGAGGCTCAGATGGTGGTCCAGAACCTTGTTTTTTTTTCTTCTACTCCCCACAAAAGGCCTCTTCCCCAACCCTTCCAATCTATGATGATCTCTCCTACTTCAAAAATTCTGCATGATTTACTGTCCATATGCCTGAAAATAGCATTTCATACATTCAAAATTCATTTTTTTAACTCTTTGATAGCTCAATATGCATCTCCCCAGCTAGAATGGGAGTGCCTCACCACAGGCCATGTCTGTGTCTTGCACCAAGGCTGGCATAGAGTAGTTGTTCAGTAAATATTTCTCTAGTGATTCTCCCTTTGGGCTGAATAAGACTAAGTAAACACCATGCTCTCAAACAGGAGAGTGTGGATCAGTTAATGGAAGTGTGGCATCAACACAGTGAAGAACTGACTGGAGGGAAGCTACCTTTTTTTCATAAAAACATGAGACACAAACAACTCTATCTCACTGATATGACAGCATGATAGAGTAAAAAACTCATGTAGGCTTTGCAGTCAAACCCGAATGCAAATTCTAGCCTGGGGATATATCTACTGCTATTATTTAAACTAGGAAAACAGAATTGCATCAAAGTAACTTTTAACATCCCCACTTTGCTAAGCCAGGAGCATATGGTCTCCGGCAATATAAGGTGAAGTAAATAAGGGTGGTAAATATGGGTGAAGTAAAATAATGCATAGAACACTTCGGACACAGTATCTGGCCCATAGTAGGCATGTCACGACTGTTGATTCTTTTTCCTACCCATCCCCACTGTTCAGCCTCTCTGTCTGATTTTCTTCCACCTTAGAAGGGGTATTGCTTGCCTCTGAGGCAAAATGCCATTGTTGTTAAGACTTTTTCCTTCCCAGCTAATCCATCTAGGATTCAATCCACAGAATTTGGACGATGCAGGCAAAGGACATGGACTGAGCCAAGGTAGAGGGGAAAGGGTGTGTCTAAAGACATCCAGTACAGGAAGCACTGTCTGCTTGGTGCACATCTGGGGAATGGTTTCATGTTGGCTTGCAATTTTGCCACCCACCAGATCCCCTCCCACCTCCTCCACCTAACCCCTATCAATTATCTCTTTTCTCTTCTTTGTCTTCAATCTCATCTCCTTTACCATCTACTCCTTAGCCTATAAATATGTTCAAATCTATTTTATTTTAAAAAGACACCTACCCAATTAATTTCTTGTTTCTTTTTTAGCTACTTTTGCCCTATCGACATCCTTTCCTTCATATCCAGGCATCAGAAAAGAGGGATGCCCTCTCTTTATCACCATCCATTCATAAGAGTGGTTTTATCACCATCCATTCATAAGAGTGGCTCCCAGGCAACGTATCTCTATTTTCTCCATGTACTTTTGCAAAAGTAAAAAAAGTCCTGTCTACATACCAAAGTATTGGTTAGTAAATTCTGCTCATTTCTTAGATTTTTCTTGCAGGTCAGCAATGTGATCCACTGGAATGTCAATAACTGGAGATGCAGAAAGGCAGGAGGAGTGTAATTTTCCTTCAGACAGAGAGAACTTCTCCCAGTCTCATACTTTCGATTGTTATCATTGTTTACAGGTAAAAACTAGGAGATGTCCTTTGAGTTGCATAGAAAACAAGTCTTGATGTAACCAGTATATCTTGACACCACATGGTAGCAACGTGCGTCAACCAAAGTAGCACTTGGCATAACTCCATTTAGGAATTTAAGCTGTGGAAATTGCAACTAAAAGTGATAGTTTGCTCACTGAAGGAGGCAAACATTGAGGTGACGCTCGAGATAGTTCCATAATAGTACACAGAAATAGGACCTGAATGTCTTCAGGATATTATAAAGGTCCAAGAACTTGCATTTCACAACATCCCTCTGTGCCCTATACACCTCATCACCTACATTGAGAAGGAGCTTAGATACAATATCCTCCTATCCAGTTATAAGCTTTAGATATAGCAAGGTTGCTATTTGTTCTACTGACTCCATCATCCTATCATTTTATACATTGAGCTCCTGTTCATGGGCTAGTGAAAGGGTTCTGAAACTTCCTTTAGAAACACAACATACAGATAATGCACAGAGAACCATAACAACAATTAATAGCTACTACTAATAGATAGTGAAAGACCTGTAATTCTGCTTGAAGCCCACTTGGCCAGTTATGGGATGATACAGATGATGGTATCCATAGAGCAGCAAAGATGCCTTCTTTTCCCCATGCAAAATTCATCTTCTCCCTTCAAAATTCATGTCATTTATGTTCACTGTATAAGGAGTTTTTCTCCTCACTGGTTTGAAATTATATTCAAATTGCTATGATAGGTACCTCAATAAGGAGGCAAGAACATAGTTGCTTTTTGAGTTACCATATTTACTCAAATGAACTTCCAAAAGAAAATAAGGATGGCATGTCTCTCTCTTTTTGTGCAAAAATATTCATAGCATCTTTATGTGTAACAGTAAAAAATACTAGAAATAACCCCAATGCCCTTTAGTGGGTGACTAGATGAAGAAACAAATTGTGGTATATCCACATCATAAATTACTACTCACCAGTAAAAATAAAACAACTATTGATACACAGAACACCTTGAATGGATCTTAGGTTAATTTGCTTAAGGTTAGATAGCTAATCTTAAAAAGTTACAGTATATCTTTTTTTGTTGTTCTTTCTAAATTACTAAATCTGTCAAAATTTGACTAAAATTCAGAACTCCAAGCTAGAGCTAGGAGCACAGATTCATGGAGCTTTCATTGTAAAGTTTTCTTTATGTGAGGTGATGACTATGTTAATTAACTTGATTGTGGCAATTATTTCAAAATGTATATGTATATCAAAACATCACATTGTACGCCATAAATATAAATAGTTTTTATTTGTTAATTATATTTCAATAAAGTGAAAGAAAGAGAGAAAGAAAGAAAGAGAAGAAAGAAAGAAAGAAAGAAAGAAAGAAAAAGAAAAAGAAAGAAATTTACTTCTAAATTGGTCTACACAGCAGGCCATATAAGTGAAACAGTGGATCAAGTGGAGGTATGATGAAGGAGGTCAAGGAGACAGAACGTGTAAAATACAAAGTTACCTGGGGACGTTTCCATACCACCTTTCCAGGAAGCAGTCGATTGTAGAACAGAGAATCATTCTCAGGAAGAAATGTTGGATCACAGAAAAGTCTACTGTCTTTGATACATTCCTGCTTCAGTTCCTGGTATTTCTGGTTTTTGAAGAGCTTCAGAGGAGGACCCATAGTGTTGAAGTATGCCTAGAATGAGGAAAATTGTTGTCTTTGAAGGAAGAATTTATCAGGTCTTTTAGGGGTTACCTGAGATTAGACAAACAGCCATCATCCCGGTGACTTCTTCCCAGAACTAGGTACTTCTAGTTTGGCTTTAAAGGAAACGTCACCATTTTCAAAGAAAGAAGGGTCCACACTTGGCAACCAATTAGTATGGGGCCTTGGGTAAGGTGCCTAACCATTTTGGGGTCTCACTTTCTTTATCTGTCAAATGAGGTGATGTGGGTCTTAATTTTATTGGAAAAAAATCAATAATAAAAGTAAAGATTGTGAGCTAAATGTAAGTCATTATAATTTAAAGGGAAGTCTTCCATTTACACCAGCAGGGAGTAGCTCAAGGTAAAATATAACTTGAAGATAAGGGAAAAATCACTTTACTATAGTCAGAATAAGTTGGTGCCCTAGAGAGTCACACACCGTGCATGAGGGGAAAAGCAGCCCCTTTCCATTCCAACAAATCTTTTTTACACATTTCCTTCCCCCTTGTCATTTAAAGAGCTTTGCATTTTTCATTATTGGCCAGGAAGGCTACTGCAAAAAACAGCTCAGCAGATGGCCTCCAAAGACAAGGAAAGATGGAAAGATTGTATGGCCTTTATTCTTAAAAGTCTAATGTATAATCCTTTGCCTGTGATAAAAGGCAGACTCTGAAATTCAATTACACTAATTTGGTGTGCTATAGATTCTTATCCCATGGCAATACACTGCTGCTTTCTTTTCTTTAAAAAACAAGAAAAGAGGAAAAAACCTCACATGGCTAAACAAAGAATTAATATAGTGGCTCTTCAAGCAATGTCTATCAGAGTGCCCCACACTCATGTGCCCTTAACAACTGGTTTTTAGGAAGATAATTTGAAAGGCAGATTTGATTTTCAATAGCTTTGGGGTAATAATAGGGTTTTCAAAGCATTTGCTTGATTCACAAAGATAGATTTGTAATGATTTTAATGATCCTCTCCTGGCATTCAACAGTAAATAAGAATGAGATTGTGAAATTTACATGGTGTCAACTATTTCAAAATGTATTTAAGAAATAACTGTCTATATTCTATGATCACAGGAGGGTTGAAACAAAGAAACCTGACTAAGTTTCAGAATGTCTGCCAAAAAATAAGGAGACTATGTTAGCACTTTAAAGAGTATCTGTGTGGTATATCTATGAGGCAGTCACCATTTTATAAAAAGTGAAATATTGATCAGACCTCTCTAATAGTTCATTTTATGTCCTTTCAGTATCACATTGAAATGCCTCACTGGTAAAGAAATTTCCCCGTTTGAAAATCATAACAATTTTTAATTTAAATGTTTGCAATGTTATTACAATGTTATTTGCAAGCCATGTACAACAAACTTACCCTTTCTGTGAATCTAAGGAAAAGAAGCTGAGAATAACAACATATTTTTCATAGCCTTATTTATTGGCAATTGCTTTTAAAATTGAGAGCTATGGGGCACTGCAAAATACTGATGTCCCTTTTTTCATCAGATTTGTCTGCTCACGTGTCTTAAATATTAAAGTGTACTTCATTGTGTTTGAAAGCATGGATTGTATCAGTAATAATTTTTAGTTATGCAGCATCAGAGCCAAGCTGAATGTTTGCCCAGACTTTTTTCTGGAGGCTGTTGCAAATGGATCCCAATTTTCTTGTGTGTTCAAACTTATAACAAACACTACTGTGCCTCTTGCTTTCCCTAGAAGGTTTGGTGAATTACCAGAGCCTGGGGACTGTAAATGTGGAATAGCCTGGGGCAATTAGAATATTTAGTTTGCCGGAACCTCCTAGTCCCTGGACATTCTGGATAAATGAGTATTTCCTGTTGTGCCTTCAAAGGTCTTCCTTACTACTCAGTCAAATGCCAAGGCAGGCAAGATCCTGCAAAAGGAATCCCTTTATAAAGAGAGCCTGTGTACAGACAGAAGCAGCATCAAATGAAAAGAAAATCAGGTTTAATTTTTAAAGCCCATGTGAGCCCAGTAGACTCTTTCAGAGGCAGAATGTACAGCTCATATGGATAGAATACAGCTTGACAGAATACCTTTTGGGTTGGGGTGCCTGTGTTTTGAGGGCACACGGTAAATAAGAATAAGCAGGCTATGAGCCTGAACTTTCACTACAGTACAACTGTAGTCCCAATTCCTCTCAGACTTGCAGAGTAGAAGTGACCCTCTTTTATGACTGGGTAACAGAACAGTGATCCATTTGGTCTATGACTATGTTCTCTTTGTGCCTCAATTTTCTCATCAGGAGACTGAGGTTATCTACCCTGCCCCTCTTACATCATGCGTGTACCCAATGACATGGTTGGTGTGAAAGTAATTTTGAATAAGTAGAAAGTGATCCATAAATGTAAAATATACACTGAAGCCCACTCATTGCCTGGCACATAGCTGGGCACACAAACATTGTTCAGAAAATATTTGTTGAACAGATAAATCTCTTATGTAGATAATTAATGTTTGTATGGCAATTTCTTGTTTGCATTTTACATTTTAGTTTGGGTTCTCATCATAGCAGTCATGTTTAAAGAGATTATCTGTGTCCTTCATTTTGTATCTGCAGAAATGGTAGCTCAGAGAAGCAGCAGCTAGAAACTGGCAGTGCTAACTCAAACCCAGCTTCTGTGCAATGTCAGATTTAGTGTGCAGGTTTCCTTCACACCACACTGCTTCTTTTGGTCATTGCCCTCTTAGAGAAATAATTTTTTAGTTCAAATGAGAAAATCCTCCAAAGCAAACATGATACCCAACTTTGAGGCATTCTGCCTAGAATTTATTGCCATGGTAGATATTGAAAATGTTCTTTATTCTCATGGTTTGATGATCATGGGAGAATCTGAACCCTTTACATCAGAGGGTTCATCATTTAACCCTTAGAAAACTTTTGGAAACCCAGAAATTTGTAAGTTGGGTTTGTCATAAACAACTTTCTCTGTTGGAACAGATGAGTGTGGAGAAGGGAATGCTCCCTTCTTTCTGTTTTATTCGACCCCTGGGTGATAAAGAGGGGAGAGCCCTTAAGTTAAAGATCACATATTAGGAAAGTCAGGAGATAAGATAAAAGTTAGGGCTTTGACTATAAATCTAGGGATTTGAGTATAAACCACGGAGAGCCTCTAGCTAACAAAGGCAATGTGGACATTTAAGAAGAGGAACCCCGTGGACTGAGGGCTAGTGGAATGAGTGGTTGAGTGAGGCAGAGTGTGGGGCTTAGCACTAAGGTAATGGTCTTAGGCAATATTATTTTAATTCAGACCCACCACACTGGGAAAGAATATGAGGAAAACCGTGTTTGCCAAGGGAAGGGATAGGAGCAGTCCCAGAGTGCAGAAAGTGGAGAATTGACAGGGGAAGTTGAGGGAGACTGCCATGTAAAATACAAGGCTGCAGTTAAAAGAGGGAGGTATTTTTTTTCTACTCATTGGACTGGAAAGCTTGAGGAAGCTAGGCACGCTCTGAAAGCAAAATCTCTTGCTTCTTTACCTGTGGGTTAGCCTTAGAGGAAAAAGCATATTTTGATCTAAAAAAATCTGATAAAATACATCCTGTCTGTGGTTCACAAGCCACTTTGGATTTAGGTGAGTAGGAGAGACCATGAGGGAACTTAATGGAGAAAGGGAGAGAGGGCATGGCTGAGGCATTGTTCCTGACTCATTTCTCCTTTTCCTCAGTTTCCTCCCTGTTCTGTGCTTGGAGCAAGAATCAAGATAAAATCAATAAGAGTTTGCAGACGAATTGAATACAGAAGACCCAATTCTGCCCTGTCCTGAAGTAGGCACCACTGTACCCACAATTCACATCCCTTATCCCCACACCTGGGGGTGGTATGGTGATAAAAAAGGGACTTGGATAGGAAGAAGTAATACAAATTCAGTATTCACATGGTATACAGAGAATAGTGCTTTTCATATATACACAGGTAGAGTCACAGCTTACGTCTATGGGCACGCATTTAATCACGGGACTTATGTATGGCTGTTCAGATTCAAACTTCTGGCCAGATATTCTGGGTCTAAAAGAGACCACAGAGATCCTCTGATCCAGCCCACCCACTGCCTTATATAGGATGAGCCTACTCTGCCCAGAGAGAAGACTCTGTTCAAAGCCATTCAAAGTAAAACAAACAAAAAAGGACAAAATTTTATTTAATTCCATTGCTCAATAACTCTATCAAAAAATAAAAAGCAATTCAAAATTATAAGAAAGAGCACAAGTGGTCGCAAGATTCAGAACCAAATCCACAATGTCACCATTTGGTATGCATAACTTTTCAGTCCCTCAGTTGACCCATAGCACAATGGGAATATGTTAGCTTCCCTGTCTACTTCAGGGTGTTATTGGGAGAATGTAACGAAATTATGTATGTGAACATGCTCTTTAATTGTTAAAGATAAGGCTAAAGCAGGGCAGTAGTATTAGGAAGCACTTGTTTTTAGCAAATTAAATTTCTTTTCTGTCTTTAGGGGAAACTGATGAAATTTGATCACATGCTTTAAATAAGACGTGCACCAACAATTAAAAGACTCATATAAAATCGCCCCTCCACCATTCTCTACTCCTCCCTATTTCACCTCTCCTTTTTTGGCCCACTTGCTCCTTTGGTTGAATAAGCCCATCCTATATGTCTACTTTTCCAGCCTTTCAAGAATCAAATTCTGATATTTATAGAATGTTATGTTGGAAATACTCTTAGAAATCACTTAGTACAACTTCTTTCTTTTGTTGTAAGGTAAAGGGACATGCTCAGGGTTGCGTAGTTAGTGACAGAGCCCACGCTAGAACTGGGAACCCCTGACTTTTTTTTGTTGTTACCACAATTTGTTTTAAGGTGGGGAGGAGGGCAAACATGAAGACAGAATACCTCAAGCAAGACAATGCTTTTAAAAATTCATATTGTCCTCTTCTCACAAGAATGCATTTAAAAATTTTGTTTTTGTATTGCAAGCTGTCAGAAGGTGAGATGATTTCAAATCAAGGCTAATCAAGGAAACACTGTTCGGGAGTCACAAAGGGGCTTTTTCTGCTTTTAATTTAGGAACTGAAAACTCCCAAGGACATGGAAGGCCTACTTTTTAACCTATTCCTGACCATATAAGTGTTTAGACTTTTCCCTAGACTGCTAGGGATTCTAAGGACAAATAAAGAACACTATTTACAAAGTATTCACACACACACTCAGGCATACACGTGCACATAAGCATGCTCACACACACACAAACTTCCAGAGGAATGAAAGAGTTAATTAGCAGTTCACAAAGAATTTTTTTGTTTGTTTATTACTTCAGACTATAAAGCGTCCTTACTTTCACAATAAAGATTAGCAAATGAGGCATTAGCTGAATTTCAAGACACTATTAATACAAACCAGGATGCTTTATCCTAAAGCCAGAAGTCAGGACAACAGAATTTGTTGAGTTTTTCTATGTGCTTTTCAGCAAACTTACAGTTCCAAATCCTCATAACCAATTGTTTCCATTGTAACGCACCCCTCCTTTTTCCTGTCCCCTACCCATAGCCAGCTCTGATCAAGTAGCCCAGTGCAGACCCTAGAACAGTGTAGCTGGCTTGGGGTGGAGGATGGAGACCCATCTTCAAATTAAAGTTTAAACCAAAGCTGGAATCGGAGGGGAAGAAAACCAGGCCAGAGGCTGAAAATGGAGAAGCCAAGATCAACCTGTCACCGAGGCAGGAAGACCACTGGCTGTGAAGACAGGGAATTAAGATAGACTTGGCCACCACTTCCTCCTGTGCAACAGTGCACAGCCTGCTCACCCCCCTACCAAAGTTCACAGGCCTTTTGCACAGAGTGTGGCTCCAAGGTTTTGCCTGCATTTCAATAATTTGCCCACAGCTGTGGGCCAGCAGAAGCTAGAAGGAAGCCCAGAACGGAGCCATGCTTCTCCCTCCTAGCACCATCCCCTGTGATTTTTCCTCACTTACCAGGTATTTTGGGTAGCAGAAGGCAAGCACATACAAACACATGCATGTGCGCACACACACATGAAACCTACCTGATATCCCAAGAAAAGTTTCATTTCCAGACAACCACAATCATCACCCCACACACCCCTCAAAATAACCAACTAAAAACTCCATTATTTTTGAAATTCCCAAACTGCTATTAACAGGCACATATTTGACCCAGACAAGCCATAAAATATAGCTGTGGAGTTTGGTTAACTATAAAGTTGAAGTTTCTTCATCCTTCTTAGACGCTAAGTTATCCAGGAAATAAAACTCCAGGATAAGTTTGCGAATTCCCTCTCTGCTCACCTGAGTTATCCCAGGAGCCCTGCTGCTGTTGCTGCTACTGCTGACACTGCTGCCTTCGCCGCTGCTGCAGTTAGCCAGGTAACTCCACTAAAAGTCTGTTCAGTCAGTACGGCTGAACAAAGATTCTGGCTTTCTTAACCTGAAAACTATTTGGGCTGTACCAAGCTCTGCTCACAGGGGGAGGTGCCTTGCAGCAACTTCAGGAGGTTTTGCCCCGCCCAGCAGTCAGAAACTGATCCTGAGTCATGAGGAAAATCTGGAAAGCGCCTCTACCAGATGTGCAGACGGGATGCCCACTCCAGACCCACGCACCAGCAAACTGAAAAACTCAGGAAGCCACGTATGGAAGCTCTTTCTGCTTCAAGGAGAAATAGGACTTTCAGGGAGGATTGTGATAAATTTCTTGCTTTTCTGTCCCAGGGTTAATATCACAGACATGAACATTACTGGAGAGGGGACATGCAGAGAAAAATGGTGAAGTGTTGGCAAAGTTATTGTGGGCTACGTTGCAGATGTAGCCCTGGTAGGCAGATCTGTGACAGTGATGAGGACTTCAGCAAGTGACTGAGAGTGAAAGAGCAGCTAATGGGGTGCAACGCAGAAAAGTCACTTTGTGAAACAACAGGAAACATTTGGCCAAGGACAGAGAGAAGGGAGTGTTAAGAGGAAAGTGAATGGAGTTTGATTCCATGACAGCTATAAGAACCCTAATTTCTAGCAACCAAGGTATGGAGAGTCTGCCCAGCAGTGTTAGGTGAAAGGAGAGCAAATAACTGTTTTTGCTCTGAAAGGCCAAGCAAGACCCATGTAAATACTGTGCTGCATCACAGTCAAAGTCCTGGTCCCTTCAACCTGAGACATTCATTTGGACACAGTTCCAGGAACATGATTCTCAAGTTGTTTTATTTGTTTCATTGCTTGTCATCTCATTCCTCAGCTTTCCTGACGAGTGTACTGTCAGCTCTTGAACCTGAAATTACTATCTTCTGCCCCTACTTCTGCACCAACGCTCCTTCTGGCTAGTTGAAGGTCTAAGAGATAAGGCGGAGGGGGTTGGGGATAGCAAGTGAGCAACAGAGAGCCCCACAAGGAAAGGAAGCATGTTCTCTCTCCACTCAGTGGCCCATACCAATATTTTCATAAAACAACTCTGAGCATTTCTGTAACTCTGGTCTCTGAGATCCCCCTTGGTATTTCCATACAACTCCCTCTGTACCTTCTATGCCAAGATGGAAATTGAACTAGAGGTAGGGCATGAGAAAACAGGGGCCTAGGAGAATTACGGCTCTAAATATTGGCAACCAAGTCAGCTAGACAGTGAGATATTCCTCAAGCAAATATCTTTGATGTTGTGGAATTTTGGTTTTGAAATCAAGGGAGGATGTTTTGTCTGGGCTCATCTTCTTTAGCCATCTTTTCCACCTTTGTAATTATAAATCTAGCAGGGAATCACAGAACCTGGGAATTAGAAGGAACCTTAAAATCCATATCTATCCTTTTGCTCAGTGCAAAAATATCCTCCTGGAAGTCTGAGAAACTCACCTCTCTGCAAAACAGCTTATTCCACATTTGATCATTTCCTAATTGTTAAAAGAGTCTTCCTTAGGTTGAGGATAAATTAGCTTCACACAAACAATTTCTAATTCCTCTTTCAAATGACAGCCCTTTAAAATATCTAGCATGTCACCCCAAGTTCTTCATGTTCTGGGATAAATATCCTCAGTTATTTTAAACTATGCCTCATAGGACATGGTTTCCAGACTTTTTGCCACTCTAGTTTTCTTTTGAGCATAAATCTACTCAGTGTGCAGCTCGTAGCTTAGTTGAAATCCTCTGTTGTTTTTTGCATAAACTACTACTATGTGCCTGATTCTATGTTTGTACAATTGACTTTTAGTTTTACCTAGATGCTGGGCTTTGTATTCATTCTCAAAAACTATTGACTTGCTTATTTCAATCTATCTCCTTAAGATATTTCTTTATCTTGAGTCTCATATACAATATCATATTCTCCATAGTAATGTTTCTCAATCATGTTTTTTCATTATCACACTTCTAAAGAGAGGCAATATAGCCCCCACTGAGAATGCATGCTCTATGCCAATAAATGTTTTACATGCATATTTGATCAGCCAGACTGATGAAAGTATTGAATGAGAGGGTCCAGGACAGAATACTGCAGCATAACCTTAGAGCCCTCCCCTTTTGATAAGATTGTTCAAATT
This sequence comes from Sapajus apella, assembly GCF_009761245.1. Lineage (NCBI taxonomy): Eukaryota > Metazoa > Chordata > Mammalia > Primates > Cebidae > Sapajus > Sapajus apella. Next base: position 4,265,536 of record NW_022437013.1, on the reverse strand, counting down.
TGAAGCATCCATATAACTTGTGCTGTCACCCAGCTCCTACTTTTCCATCTTCTTCATGAAGATATAAGACTTTTTAAAATGTGTTGCTGAAATCCAGTTACATTATGCTATGGTATCCCAGTGATCTATCCTTTTAGATACCCTTTTCAAAAAGGAAATGAACTTAGTTAGGCATGACTTGCTTTTAGTGATTGCATGCTTACCCCTAGTGATTTCCGCTCCCTTTCTAAAGCCTCATAAATGATCTACTTAATAGTGCATTCTACACTTTGCCAAGAGTAAACACCGTGCTCATTGGTCTTGAGTTTTCAGGATCTATATTTTGCACACCACACCATCACCACCTACCTTCACTAAAAATTGGGATATTTTCTTGCCTCTTTGCACCCCTCATGTCTTCTCTTTGCCACAATTTCTCAAAGGTTACCAAGACTGGCTCTGTGATCACATCTGCACATTCTCTCAGCAGCCTCAAATGTAATTTGTGTGGGCCTGGAAACTTAAACTCATTGAAGGCAGCTAAGTACTCCGTTATTATCTCCTCATCTATCTTGGCCTTTCATTCTCTTTCCAGTTCAAAGATCATGCTCCTTGATGGAGAGGTTAAGTAACTTGCCCACAACCACACACCTAGTAAATTGGCAGAGCTGGGATTTGAATCAAGCTCTGTTTGACTCTGAAGACTGGCTTTTAACCAGAATGCTATATGATTTCAAACACCAAATGAGTGGTATGGCCCATGGGTGTTGTTTGAGTTCCAAAATGGGAGAGAGCTCTTTTAATAAGAGTAGTAAAGGGAGACTTTATGAAAGAGGTGAAATTTGAACTGTATCTTAAATAATGAGTAGGATCCCAATAGGAAGAAAATAATGATGTGTGCATATGTTGGTAGGAATCAGGGAAGAGACTGAGGATGGCATCCCAGTCAGGGCAAATAACAATGAATAACAAAGGATAAGAATTGCTACCTTGGTCTGCCTCATAGTCTATTTGGTTAGTCATTATGAACACTAAGATGCCACAAGTGGTCAAGATATAGCCAGAATTTTCCTGCCTTCCCTTAATACATGTTTATTAATGCTCTGATGCTTGCTACTTTTATATCCTAGGGCAAGGCACAGTCCTTCTGGTCCTTGGCTTCCTGCTCTATGAAATAAGAATAAAAATAGTTTTATTTTAGAGGGTTGTTGTGAAGATTAAATGAGCTAGTTAATACATATAAAGTACCTGGAGCAGTGCCTGGCGTAGTACTGACGCTCAACAAAGGCTACTTGCTGTTATTGTTATCATTACAGTGATTTACTTATTCATTCAATAAGCATTTACTGAGCTCCTACTATATACCAGAGACTACGCTAGGTGCTGGAATTATAATGGCAGGCTATAATAAGAAACATGATCTCACCCTCAATAAGTTAAAAATCAGCCATGGATTTGCTTTGTGGAAGTTTTCGGTCTGAACTACTATTTTGTTCCATTACCTGGGTAATGAGGCACATTTTGCTTATCTTAAACTGACCTCTTTTAAAAGCCTGTGGGGATAGTGGTAAGGAAGCTTTTGATATGGTAGCCTATGATTTGTGGAGCAAGTGGGTGACTGTTCTCTCCAAGATGCTATAGATTCTGGTTAATTCCATCTCAGCTTTCACCAAAGTCTTGGATTCTGTTCTTTGGCTTTCTCCAGCCTCATTCCCAGCCCAATAGTTTCCCCTATATTGGTCATTTTCCCTCCCTAGATTGTAGAACTGAGTTTCCTGAGGGAGAAAAAAGCCAACTGCAGCTGGTAAGCCAAGTGGGTGGCAGGGCCGGGGGAAGGGAGTGCTGTACATTGGTGTAGTATGGCTCAGCTGTGTGGGGCAGTGCCATTTGGTTTTGGTCAGCTAACTATACTCCTTGCCTCTTTTTAGTTTGCAATCCCCCAAGGCCAGTGAAAGTGTGAACAGAAGCCACGGAAGAGGATGGACTGTCAGCTTCCAAACCAAATAGCCTTGGGCCAATGTGGGGTGGAGTTCAACCAAGACTTTGGGAGGGGGTAAGTTGGATGTCTTTTCTGTTGGCCTGGTTAACACAAAAATATGCTTTGCTGGGCAGTCAGCAGAACTTTTTTTAATCAGGGGAAGCAACTCATTTGCCTTGTCAACAAAAGGGCTCCAGTTTCTCAGTATTAGTCAAAGGAAACCTCTGTCCCTAGTTATTGAAATAAATGGTTACAGCGGTTGCTGATCTTTGACTATATCAAATCCATACCCTTCTGCTTGGTCATCAAACTTCTTTCCCCACCAAAAGCTTGGTTTCACCACTACTTGGCACTAGTCTAGCTGGCCTCTGTGTTCCATTTTTTGGGGCTGAACAAAACTCTCAGAAACATAGCCACCACTGGGATAGTGCTCAGGGCTGGAAAAGGCTGGGTTGAGGGTGATGCTTTAGATACAGATATCATCCAAGTCTTAGGCATAAATTGTAGCTGAGAAAGGGTCAGCGCTAGAGAATTGAGCATAGGGTACCAGGTGAGAGTGGGCAAGGCCACAGATAGACGATAAGGCAATAAATCAGGAATTGAGGTGATCCAGAACTCACAGGTCAGGAAGTATTGTGCAATGTGGGATGAAGTCAAATAATGCAAGGCAACAGCTAAGAACAAAGCCACAGATAAGGTACTCATTCTTAATGGGGTTGGAGTCGCAGCATGATTCAACCCTACCACCACAGTTTTACTCAAGAAGTGCCCCCACTGTGACTGTTCTTTCTCACCCTTCCATCTACCCAGGTCTTGTTTATTTTTTGATTCTCCAAACTGACTTTCTCCATGAAGCCTTCTCCCTCCCTCAGTGATCTCCACTCTTTCTGAATAATCATCTCACTTTGAATCAGTATCATATCACACAGGGTTCTAGTTAATATTCTCCAATGTTTCATGTACAGGCTTGGATTTCCTCAGACTACAGACTCCTTGAGGACAGCAGCTCTAGTTTTTGTACTTCTACACTCCCCTCAGTGTGAAGCACAGAGCCAGGCACCAAGTAAGTGGGCAGTAAATACTTGGCAAGGAATTCAGAGATATTCAGAATGGAAGTCAGTAGCAAATTAGCAAGAGACCTGCAATGAGCCTATCACACACATGAGCACGTGCACACACACACACACACACACACACACACACACGTGCTTAGAAAACCAAGTAAAACTGTCCTAAATGTGGAAATCAGAAAGAATGGTATTATAGTATCCCTTTGTCAGAGCTATGTATACATAAACAGCTCTTTGAGAGCTGGAAAACCTTGTAGAATTAAAATGGGAGGAGGTAGACTTGAGTTGTAATTAAGTCTCAGGGTGAAATAAAGATAGGGAGAAGGTTAGAAGAAACAGAAATATGAAAAATTTCTAACATGGAGGGAAGGGACTCTTTTTCAATCCCCGTAATATGTCATTCATCTGGCATCCACTAATTTGGGATTTTTGAAAAATCGGACTAAGAGAGGCTGTAGCTTGTTATAGCCAGATCTTGAAATAAAAAGAGCTGTTAAATTAATTAAGCCTCCTCCATGATGGGAGAGACAGTGGGAGATAGGGAAAGATCTTGTTTGACTTAGTTAAAAGTTTTCCCAGGTCCCTCCTAGAGCTCTTTAGAAACCTCATTAAGCTACTTGTAAGTCCTGGTCATTCCTGTCCATTTTTCCCTTATGATATATACTTTGGAGTATTAAAACTATGTTAAAAATGTATAATTCTGACTTTTCACTATCTTAGACTCCTTCTTCTGCTTCTCTCCTCAATTGGTAACCAAAAAAAAGGAGACTAAGCAGGTATGGAAGGCCTCAAAGTACTGGAAGCTTTCCTGTGCTATCTCATTTAATCTTCAGAGAAACAACCCTGTAACAGAGATAGTGTTTTTCTTGGTTAACAGAGTGGGGCACCTGCTAGATGCTTGGGGTATGTTAAGTAACCAGGCTAAGGTCACACAAGAAGGAAATCGTGAAGCCCCTGCTTCTAAAAAAAATTCTTCCAACTCTAAAGACCTCCTGCTGTCACCTGGACCATGTTGCCCCTAAATTGAAAATAACCATTGACTAATAGGGGACTCAAAGATTTTTCTTAACAAATATTGCCTTATTAATCATTTAAGTGGCTGTGAATTCATGATAAGAACACATGTTCAAAAACAGAGGTTATATTCATAATAGACAAAAAGTGGAAATAACCCAGATGTCCTAGTTTTAGAAATGGAAAATGGATTATCATTTGCCAGGGTTTGGGGTTGTGGGGAAGCTGTGTTGCAGGAGGGTGGTGGGTCTGGTTATAAAAGGGCAATACCAAGAAGGATCTTTGAGGTGATGGCACTGTTCAGTATCTTGACTCTGATGGTAGATACATGAACCTAATGTGTTTAAAATTATATAGAACTAAATATATACACACAGATGAATATGAGTAAAACGAGAACTTGGAATAAGACTGGTGAATTGTATCAATGTCAATATCCTAGTTTTGACATTATGCTAGAGTTTTGCAAAACATTATTGGAGAAAACTGGGAAAAGGGTAAACAGAATCTTTCTGTATTATTTCTTACAACTGCATGAGAATATACAATAATCTTTTTAAAAATTCAATGAAAAAGGAGATAATATGTAGTGGGAATATATATAATTAATAAATAAAAATATTTATAATATATAGTTTTATAATAAATATTATATATATATATATATATATATATATATATATATATCAAGTGTATTCTCTGTGATCTGACAGAAGTCTCTTTTGAAAGATGACATTACAATACTCTTTTAGGTTTGAGTAGTTCAACCAAGACTTGGAAACAATGTGGTGGGACTTCCAGCTCAGGGAAATCATTCCACAGGGAACAACACAGGTCACTGAGCCTGACTGAGTGCAACGGAATGGGAGTGTGGTGTGAAATTTGAAGGAGTAGATTTCACGCTTGGGGGCCCTTCATTCAAGGCCATAACTTTTCAGGTTCCTCTGCTCTTTGCTGAGAGAATAAACTCTGTTCCCAGAGGCCTAGTTATAATGGGCCCCAGCTAGAACCAGCTACATAATTTGCTGGGCCTAGTGCAAAATGTAAATGTGGGGCCTCTTGTTCAAAGTGTATTAGGAATTTCAAGACAGCCACTGCAGAATATTAAACCAGGTGTGGGGCCCCACCAAGCACAGAATACTATGCAGCTACACAGGTCCTGGCCCAAGTTAACATTTCTGCTAAACCCCCACAGCTGCAACATCTGCAGAACACAGACCACCACCCCCTTTCCAGCCCCTCCCTGCTAATCTGAATTGACTGAGATGACAGGGGCCCAAGTGGCCCTTTGGGATTCATTCACTTCGTAGTCACGGTTCTGGGCATTGGTAAATCCCTGCTGACTGATGGACTGGACTGCTGCTGCATAGACCAGATATAGAGCAAGAGAAGGCAGAACCCAGAGGCAGAAGGCATGCTGGAAAACTCTAGTGACCATTGTCAAAAGGGAGGCTGATGAGAAGCAAATCAGGCTGACGGCCATTCAGAAAGCGTACAATGGATGGAGCACTAAATTACAGCCTGGAGACCTGGGCTAAAATGCCAGCTTTGCCACCCTTGAGATAATTAATTTCTGGGTGTGCCAATTTCCTCATCTGTGAAATGGAGATCATAACAATAGTACTTTTCTCACTGGATTGTCATGAGGATCAAATATAATCATGGATATGAAGGCACTATGAAAACTCTCATGTGAGTAGAAATGTAAGACATCTTAGAATGACCACCAGTCTGATCATTACATACACATCCTTAAGCCTCTGCTAGCAGGTTGTAGCTGGCCTGATCTGGAGGCCTGAAATAAGAAGTAAGGTTAAAATGCATGGCCAAGACTTTTAGTTCTAGCCAAGATAGAGGAGTCCCATTCCCCACCCTCACTCCTAGTCCTCCCTTTTACAACTAAAAAATGCTGGCTATAACACAATGAACAACCATAGGAAGGCTGAAATTGTAGGAAGAAGAAGGCAGACAACCTAAGCACCTCAGTACTTGAGAAACAACACAACCTTCAATGCTCTGAGTTTTTGTTTTTCCTCCCAAATACCTCAGATAGGATGTTGTAGAAGACTTCAACCTGAAACTTCCCACAAGCACAGACCAAAAGAAAGTGTTTCAAGGAAAGCCTGTTCACTGTAGCCACAGGACTGAGGAAAAGGTTACCTAACAATAGAAAACCTTTTTTGGCAATACTCACCCTATTCCAACTAAACATCAATGGCACAACTGCATACCACTCCTCTGGGGTTTCAGTGGGGTTGAGCGGAGAGCTAATATTCTATCCCCTGTCTGGCAGAAACAGTTAGTGCTCTTGTTCCCCCATCATAGTAGTGTCAGCTTAGCAGTGAGCTGAGTCTCCACTACCAGCTAGCAGCCAAGAGACTGAACAAGGTGATGTGAGGTGGAGCTAGTTGGTTTCAACAAGCAATTACTAATTCTCTGGAAACAAAGGAAAAAGTGGAAAATCTCAGCAAAGAAATAGAAAATGCTAACAAGAACCAAAGGGAAATTATATCACTTAAAACACAATAACTGAAGCAAAAAATACTCACTGAAAGGGTCCAATGGTAGAGATAACGAGGGTAGAATTGGTGAACTTGAAGATAGGCTGATAACATTTACCCAATGTGGAAAAAAGAGAAAATAGACTGAATAAACGTGAATAGGGATCCAGGGACCTGTGAGATAATAACAAAAGTGCTAATATTTGTATCATTGGAGATCTGGAAGTAGAGAGTAAAAAGTGTGGGGCTAAAATATATTTGAAGAAGTACTGGCTATGAATTTTCCAAATTTGTCACAACATAAACCTAAAACTTCAAGAAGCTTAGGGACCTGAAACAGAATAAATTCAAAGAAATCTATACCAAAACACACCATAATTATACATCTAAAAATTAGAAGTCATGGTCCAAAAGAGATCACTCTCTGCCACCCCATGGGTTTGGCGAATTCAGTACAGAAGATCTTCAGGGCTGTCAGTCTCCCCTTTCTGCATCATAGCAGGGAGGAAGGGCAAGCCCTATGTACTTTAAACCCTGCCTTTCCCAGGCTTAACCATCAAGCCTATCATTCATTCATTCAAAAAACATTCATGAGCACCTAATAGTTGCTTGCCATTCACCTCACTGCTAATGAGACAACAGTGGACAAGCTAGAGTCTCTGCCCTCATGGAACTATATTCTAATAGGTAGAGATAGACATACAGGGCATGTGTTGAGAAAGAGGGAAACTAAACAGAGCAGTACTTATTTAGACACATGCTTTTCCCAGAAAAGGATCTTACATCAGCCACCCTTTCATTCATTCAATATTTATTAATCACTTAAGTACTCACAATGTCTAAGAACCTGCTCAGCCTTGGAGACACAGTTCCTGCCCTCAAGGAACAAATAGTGTTCTTGTAGGACAGGGTTGCTTAACCACAATACTGTTGACATTGGGGACTGAATAATTCTTTGTTGTGTGTGTTGGAAGCGGGTGATGTTCTGTGCATTGTACAATGTTTAGCAACATCTCTGGCCTGTACCCCTAGAAGGCAGTAACTTCTTTCTTCCAAGTTGCGACAACCAAAAAAATGTCTACATGCATGGCCAATGTCTCCTGGTAGGCAAAAGCACACCCAGTTAAGAATCACTGTTGTAGGGTGAACTGAAAAGTGGACAAATAGTTGATATAAACTATGATAACTGCTTTGATAGACAAACCTCCCTTGGCTCTCCATTGCTTCCAGGCCCTTTAGAGGTGGCCTCGCTCCACTTCCATCCTTATCTCCTGCCATGTGGTCAAGCCCCCACTATCCTGCAGTCTAATCATCTCCAGAACATGGCATGCCTTTTTCTTTTTCCAGACCTTTTTATATGCCCTTTTCTCTACCTTGAATACCCTCCCCCAGCCAGCAACCTCAAACGGCATAGCACTCCTTTTAAATCTTTATTTGAGTTGTTTGTCTCATTTTAAGAGCAGAGATTATGCTGAGTTGATCTCTGCATCCCTAGTGCCTAGCATAGTGTTTACTTCTTGACGGAATGCAAGGATGCAGAAAAGAGAGAAGACATAATTGTCCCTAGCTCTGAGATGCTTCCATTCTCCTTGTGGGAGGCAAGAGAAACAGAAGTGAAACATTCTCATTCTGTACAACCCAGTTTGTAGTAGAATTAAGTGTGAATATGTGGAGGATGTATTACGAATGTTAGAACATGGGCAGAGGATTCATGAGATGAGAGAATTGAATTGGACCTTGAAGGCTTTGATAATGTGAAAAGTAGGGAGGAGTAGCTAAGGGATGAGAGTGGGAAAAGATAATGGAACACACTACATTCCCCAAACAGTGAGAAAGCCAAACCCCAGAGAGTGCAAACCTGACACCCACTTCATGTGCATAGGAGGTCTGCTCCCACCCTGAGGATTGCTCCTACCCTGATGTCTGGATAAATCTTGGCTCCTTTAAGCAGGTAACAAAGGGAAAGGGTTATAGAATGATGGAAGTTTTGAACTGCTGGAAAGCACTGGGAGTGACAGGTTTAGAGAATGAACACAGGCACACTGCCACCAAATAAGCTGATATTCTAAGCACAGGAAGCAACTCTTCCTTTGCACTTCTGATTCGGCTAATTTCGACTGAGTACTGATCATGTACAATGTGCTTCCTGTAAAATTGTCTTTCTTAGCTTTCACAATAGTAAGATGGATGTCTCAGGGGCAAAACAGATTCATATCAAAGTTTTCTGATGATGACAAAGCCTGGTTACTTTCCTTGCGCCATGCTGCCATGGTTAGCTAGGCAGACACAAGTTTGGGATCTGGAGATATTCTTAGTGAGCTATTCCCTTCCTCACTTCATTACTTTTCTCCCTCTCTATAAGCTCCTAATCCTGAGATACCCCATACAGAAGAGCATGGACACTCTCTGGAATGGGACATCCACAAATAATTCCAAGATTGGTATGACAATTTTACCCAGATACAAAGGCTCCTTTGGAAGTTTGCCAAAGGAACCTCTTTGTGGAATAGGAGAGAATTGAGCTGGGCCTGAAAGAATAATAGTGCTTTGAGACAAAGCAGGTATTTGGGGTATAAGGTAGAGCAATCGATAGATCTTAAGGTCTTGAGCAGGAGGAAATGTGGTGTGTGTTGGGATGGCCTTCGGGGAAGAACAGTGAGGAAGACTAGTGGGGTTGGGCTTGAGAGTTCATATTGGCAAATAGTGGGAGATGAGATTGGGTAGAATCTAAATGTAGAGGAGTTTGGAGTTTACGTGAGTTCTGCAAGCTGGTATGTGTAGACACAGGAGCCTGCCTAGACAAATATAGCTGTAGAGACAGTCACGGATTAGTTGATTGGGGCAGCTGGGAAGACTGCCACTCGGGGTGGGTAATATAATTGAAACTTCTTTCATGCCTAGATCCTCTAAAATGGAAATGGTGAACACTGGCCCACCAATGACGAAATTGTGTGCCTTGGGTTCCTTCACCTCCATTTTCCACCCTCCCATCTCTTTAGATTTCAATAGTTCCATCTTGCCCTTCTGCACACAATGCCCTCGCTTTCTGTCACTGGCAGAGTCTCAACCAGAACCACCTTCTTTAGGAAGGACCTTTTTCTCTCAGTAATAGTTCTTTTCTTCCTCCATCCAAATCATATCACTTTTTCTTAGGGCTCCATCATGTTACCGGCACAAACCTGATTAGACAAATTCACAGTAAATGTTAATGGTTTGATAAGGTCTTAATAATGTTCAAATTTGAATGGGAGCCTGCAGTGCTTTTGCTGAAATCACGGGTTGCCATGAGATTGTAGGCTTAGAGAAAGGGGGGATGGTGATGGGGTGAGGATAGGGTAGGGACAGGAATTTGAGAAGGGGACCTTTTCATGACCTTCACATAAAGTAGTCTTGCTTGTTTCTTAAATATTTGAAAAGAGGCTTCCCTCCATTCCCCTCACTGCCCCCTCCATATTCTCCCTACCTTGTTCCTGCATTCCAGGATCCTACCAGAAATAATTGTATTAATTAAACAGCATTTAGATGCAGAGAAAATGCCCAATTTGGTTTGGGGATAGAAACTTTTCTTGAGTTGTCAAGGACCCCACAGAACTGTAGCTGCTGCTTTTGGAGCCATGTTCGCAGCTCCCTTGAGCACTAAAATTAACAGATGGGACACTTCAATCCAGGGCACAGTTGTCAAAAACCACAGTTTAAATCAGTCACAGACAACTGTTTCATTCCCCACACTTGCCTGGGTGTAACAACTGCAGGAATGCCTCTGCTTAAATCGCATCCAGTGACACCATAGAGAGAGACATGTCTAGGCTGCATTCATTCTCAGGCCTTTCTGAGCTTCTTTTAGAGTAGGGGTTGGCAACCTTTCCAAAATGGGGTGCCAGGGTTCTGACCCATGTTCTTTTATAGGACTAGTGTGTGTGGACTTATGTATGCAAACAATGGCAAGGTGGGAGGGTGGTGAGGTAGGGAGCAAAGAGGGAGTTATAGTGACTCTTGCAGAAGGAGATACGGTGGCCAACTATTAGCCAGAGACAGAGCACCTCTGGGTGCCAACTTACCAAAATAAATGGTGAGGAAAAGTTTCTACCTGTGGTTTCTGACCTGTGTGCCTGTAATAACTGGTCTATGGGTCACCCCTAGGTATCCAGCCAACTCTTTGATAGTGACTCATTCATTTATTCATCCCCTCAGGCACTTGTTGAGTGGCCACACTGTGTGGGACACTGGAAATACAGACACAAATAAGACGCTGTCTCCCCTCAAGGAGCTCACATCACAGTCTAGTTTCTGTTCCCAGTAATTCAACTATTCATTTGGCCTAGAACTCACTGTCATTTATTTCACTAGCACTTGCTGAGTCTCAGGCACCATCCTGCACTTGTTTGTGGTATGCAGAGATTGATACCTTCTGACACAAGATCCCTGATCTAGAGGGAGTATGCCTTAGATTTGGGAAGAATCAGCCTTGAGGAAGGCAGATACCTGTGTCTGAGAGTTGTATTTCACTGTACCATGATGAAAGAGATGGTACCCAAAACAAGAATAAAAACTGTTTACCTAGGTGCTTGGTAAACATTTGTTATTCTTGTTTGGGGAATCATTTTTTTCATCATCCCCTTTACAGATAAGAAATAAATTTAAGTTGGTGAAATGTTACTGAAATGAAACAGGGAGGCATCCTGATCAACAGATTCTGTTCTACTTGTGGTTCATGGGCTCTGGAGCTTCTTAAGCTGACAGTCATCCTGTCAATGCCCCATTACCTTGTATGGGCAGGTCTCAATCTGGGGGTCTCTAAAGGCAGCAACTGATGCCCTTAAGCTATTTTTCAATATTAAAAAAAATTATAGAAATTGTACATTCAGCCAAGACAAAGCCACAGAGAGCTAAGTACAATATCATGTTTCTTTGCTTTTGACTGAAATTATATTAGCTTTGGTGTGGCTAGCTCATGTGGATCAGAAGCCCCAAGTGAGCAAAAAATTGGGAAAATGAATTATTCCATAAAAATGCAGCTTTGCTAGATAAAAATTTTTCCAAATGTGGGGGCCACAGGGGAAAAAATAATAAAAGGGATCCTTGGTGGTGAAAAGGTTGGAAATCACTGGCCTCCACGTCTGGATGCCAAAGTTTGGCTGCAGATTCAAAACCTATGATCACAGAATCCCGGGATTATTGGCATCTGACACCCCTGATGTGGTTCCTGTTGGAAAAGCAAACATGTTCCCTGTCCAGCTTTCTAAAGTGTTATACATTAACTGGCTTACAAAGCACCATTCACTAGTGGACAGGTTTTTTTTGGATCGCGGTTTACTGTGTTTTTGTACCTGCAGTGAAAGAACGTTTCAGAGGAAGCACAGGCTTGCCGAAAATCTACAAAGCTATGCTATTGCCAGACAAGCACAGAGCTCCTTATAACTTACAGAGCTGGAACAAGCTGTCCACACCTTTCTCCTTCTCATTGACAGCCTTCATCCAATACCTCTGACAACACACATTCCATGTATACACGCAAAATAGACTAAGACTATCCATTGGGTATAAGCAAAGAAGGAGGGGTTCTGCAGGCTAGGGAGTGAGGAAGGAGGTTTGAAGGAGCCTGGTTAGAGAATTATTCTCACTCTTTGCATTGACTAAAAAAGCTTTCTGCAGGAGGCTTAGAAGGAGAACTCAGGAAAACTTAAGGGAGAGGGGACCTGAGGTTTCTGGAGAGAAAAGGGACTTCCAGGAACATTTATCCTAGCACATTTTAAAACAAATTTTTGATTTAATGGTGATAAAATACACATAAGATAAAATTTACTGTCTTAACTATTTTTAAGCATACAGTTCAGTAATGTTAAGGATATTGACGTTGTGAAACAGATCTGCAGAACTTTCTCATTTTGCAAAACTGAAACACTGTATTCATTAAATAACTCCACATTTTCCCCTCCCCTCAGCCTCTGGTGACCGCCACTCCACTTTCTGTTTCCATGAGTTTTACTACTTTAAACACCTTATATATGTAGAGTCATGCAGTATTTGTCTTTTTGTGACAGGCTTATTTCACTTAGCATAATGACTTCAAGTTTCATCCCCATTGTAACATGTGTCAGAAGTCCCTTCCTTTAAAAAGCTGAATAATATTCCATTATATGTAAATATTACATTTTGTTTATTCATTCATCTGCCAATGAACACTTGGGTTGATTCCACCTTTGGGCTATTGTGAATAATATGATGAACATGGTTGTACAAATATCTCTTCGAGATCTTGCTTTGAATTCTTTTTGACATATACCCTGAAGTGGGATTGCGGAATCGTATGCCAAATCTATTTTTAATTTTTTGAGGAACCATCATACTATTTTCTATAGCAGCTGCACCATTTTACATTCCCACCAACAGTGCACAAAGGCTCCAATTTCTCTATATGCTTGCCAACGTTTCTTATTTTCTGTTTTTTTAATTTTTAGTTTTAATTTTTGTGGGTACATAGTAGGTATATATATTTATGGGGTACATGAGATGTTTTGATATAGGCATGCAATGCATAATAATCATATCAGGGTGAATAAGATAAATTTACCCTGGTAAAATTTACCAGGGTAAATCCATCTCCTCAAGCATTTATCCTTTGTATTACAAAGGATCCAATTATACTCTTTTAATTATTTTTAAATGTACAATTATTATTGACTATAGTCACTCTATTGTACTACCAAATAATTTTTATGATAGTAGCTTTCCTAATGGATAAGAGTTAATATCACATTTTGGTTTTGATTTGCCTTTTCCTAGTGACTAGTGATATTGAACATCTTTTTATGTACTTGTTGGCCATTTGTGTATCTTCTTTGGAGAAGTGTCTATTCAAGTTGTTTGCCCACTTTTGATAAGATTATTTGTTTTGTTATTGGATTGCAGAATTCTTTATATATTCTGGGTATTAATCCCTTATCTCATATATGTTTTGTAAATAGTTCTCTCATTCCATAGGCTACCTGTTCAGTATGCTGATTGTGTCTTCTGGTGCTCTAGCCTCCATTTAAAATATTGTTAATTGACAAAATACAAGTTGAGTTGTATATATTTATGGTGTACAATAAGTTTTGAATGTGTATACACTGTGGAATTGTAAAATCAGTGAAATCAAACTAATTATCATATGCATTATCTCTCATGCTTACTTTTTTGTGTATAGTGGAAACACCAACACAGCTCACATTTTTAAAGACAAGAAAAATGTGCTAAAATGAACAACAAACCCGGCAAGAATGATGCTCATATGCCAGGGGCCAGAGTAGATTATTTCTCCATGTCCTTTGGAACCCATGTTCTTGAGTTCCAGACCCCCCGGTGATGCTCCTCCAGAGCCCCTCCAAAGCTTTTGGGGCACCGCTTTGTCTTTACACTATTAGCTCCAAGCTGCTTCTACAGAGAATGGGCCACTTTATAAGTAACATCTTTAACAACCACAACTTTCTTGTTGCTTTCTCCATACCTATGCAATCTACCTTTTCAGACAACAGCATCTTCAGATGGCAGCCTCAAATCTAGTTGCAACCCCTTTGCTGTTCCAGTGAGGGAAGAGGCTAAACTCTAATTTTAAGAGAGCCATAATGGCAGGACTTAGACATATCAAAATTTTTGCAGAGGCAAGTTGGTCTAATGAAAAGACTATCCTACCATAACATTCTTGCTGTGCAACAGTTGACAGGTCATTTCATGTTTCCAAGCCCCCGTTTCCTTTCTGAAAACATCAGGATATCCCCACCCCATTCTGCTGGGGTTTGGTGAGGTTTGTTCAGGAGAAAGTTTGTGGTACCTGGCACAACATGGGAGAGCTCAACTATTGGTAAGTCCTTCCACTGGGCCTGGACTTTTCAGCCGGAGCAAAGCATGCCCAGCCAAGGCCTATTCTCAGAGGCAGCACAGCACTGAGGGGCAGGAACAGGAGAAGCCCACTGATATGTTTTGAATGTTTCCTTTAAAACTCATGTTGAAATTTAATGCCCAATATGGCACTATTGAGAGGTAGGGTCTTTAAGAGGTGATTGGGCCGGGCGCGGTGGCTCATGCCTGTAATCCCAGCACTTTGGGAGGCCGAGGCGGGTGGATCACGAGGTCAAGAGATCGAGACCATCCTGGTCAACACGCTGAAACCCCGTCTCTACTAAAAATACAAAAAATTAGCTGGGCATGGTGGCGCGTGCCTGTAATCCCAGCTACTCAGGAGGCTGAGGCAGGAGAATTGCCTGAACCCAGGAGGCAGAGGTTGCGGTGAGCCGAGATCGCACCATGGCACTCCAGTCTGGGTAACAAGAGCGAAACTCCGTCTCAAAAAAAAAAAAAAAAAAAAAAAAAAAAGAGGTGATTGGATAATGAGTGCTCTGCCCTCAGGAATGGATTGATCCATTCATGGATTAATGGCTTATCATGGGAGGGGAACTGATGGCTTTATAAGAAGAGAAAGAGAGGCCAGAGGCAGTGGCTTACACCTGTAATCCAAACACTTAGGATGCTGAGGCAAGAAGATCACTTGGGCCCAGGAGTTCAAGACCAGTCTGGGCAACATAGTGAGACCTCATCTCTATAATTTTTTTTAAGTAGCTGGGCATAGTAGTGCTCACCTATGGTCTCAGCTACTAGGGAGGCTGAGGTAGAGAATCACTTATGCTTGAGAAGTCAAGGTTACCGTGTGCAGTGATTGCATCACTGCACTTCAGCCTCTGGTCGACAGAACAAGACCCTGTTTCAAAAAAAAAAAAATTAAAGAGGTTGAGAGACCTGAGTTAGCGCATTAACGTGGTCAGCCCCCTTGCCATGTGATGCCCTCCTCCACCTTGGGACACTGCAGAAAGTCCCCACTAGCAAGAAGGCTCTCATGAGATGTAGCCTTCAACCCTGGACTTCCCAGCCTCCATAAACTGTAAAAAATAAATTACTTTTCTTTATAAACTACCCAATTTAAGATATCCTGTTGTAAGCATCAGAAAATGGACTAAGGCATCCCTCATCAGTTTCTCACTTCTAGTATCTCACAGCCCAGGTTCTGTGAGAGCCTGCCATTGCCAAGAAGGAGGCTTCCAAATGTCTATCCCTTGGTGACATCTTTCAGTGGCCTTCAGATCTTCCCGGCCTGAAGTTCTTCCTAACCTCTGACTCACTTCCCTCCAGCCAGAACTTAAAACTTTTTTCCATCACCCTGTCACAGATTTCATCCTTCACTGAACTCTATTGATTCTACCTCCCGAAAGTCTCTCCAATTTGTCACCTCCTTCCTGGTTATACTGCCACCACCCTTGTCCAAGCTGCTATCAGTTCTCACCTGGATCATGACATCAGCCCCCATTGCATGCCTTATCTCTTATTCTTTTGTCCCTCTGGTCCAGTCTCCATAAGTTTGCAACAGGAGTGATCTATTTACAACTTTTATCTGCTCATCACACTCCCCTGTTTAAAACTCTTTAACGACTCTCCGAATGCTCTTCAGGGGGAAATTCAAATTTCTTAATGTGACTCAAAGACCCCTCGTGGCGGCCTCTGCCTGCCTCTCTCCTGTCATCTCTCACAACCTCTCCACCATAATACTCCATGCTTCAGCCACATTGGACTTCTTTCAGTGGCTTCTACAAACAGTCTTGTTTTTTTCCACATATTCATTTCCCCTCATCTGGAACAGCTACCTTTTACTCACCTTCAAGTTCAGCTGTTATGTCACTTCCTCTGGGAAGGCTTTCTTACCATCCCTCAGGTTGAATTACGTGTGCCATGGGCCCATTTTGTACTGCCTCATGTCACAGCAGCGGACACACCGTGTGTAATTACGGTCTACCTTAGCTACACTTGGAGATCTGTGAGGTGAGGGACCATGTCTATTTATCCCCTAGAACCAACACGGCACCTGGTACATAGCATGTTGCACATCCGTCAAACAAATGAATCCCATTTTCCCTTTCCAATGTCGTTTGCATGTGCTCACTACCCCATATTCTACGTATTAGGCTCTTCTACCTCACTAGAAGACTTTCTGATCTCCAGACGCGTTGGGCATGGATCATACTGCTTTACCTTTGTTCATATGGTCTTTCTGGCTGGAAGGCCCCTGTCTTTCCTTCTTCCCCTCTGCCCCTCCCCTCTTTCCCTAACAAACTCCAACTTGTTTAAGCCTCAACTCAAGTTTCACCTCCTCAGTGTAGCCTGTGCTTGAAGGGGAGCATTAAAATAAAGATTTATTCTAGGTAGGATAATTCTTAGCTCATTCTTCATCATTAATGCTTTATTATACCAAATCCAATATCTAGCAAGCTTCATCACCCCACCCTAGCAGTTACACTGCCCCTCCTCTGGGCTCTCTCAGCTCTTTACAGCACCTCCAACATAGCACTTCCTCAAGGCTTTAGGGGATGGATTTTGTTTGTTTAGTTTAGGATTTTCTCCTGAATTAGGTAGGAAGACATTTCATGACCTTACCCACTCCCCACTCCTTGCTGGCCTCTTGTAAGGGGAACGTAGTCTCATTTCTTCAATTAAAATGAAACGTAAATTCTGTACCCTCCCCCCGCTTTGTCTTTTTTTTCTGCCAGTGTGCCCACTCATTACTGAGACAAGCCAGGGCTGCTTCCCTTACAGGAGGCATCATATTTTCCAATTAGCCTTTGATTGGAAACAGTGCCATTGCAGCTGGGCTGCTTTTAATGCCTGCTGGTGATGGGCTGCCTGACCATATGGAAAGAGCACTGGCCCAGGACTGCAAGCCTATCTCTGCCTCTAACCAAGGGTCTGAACGTGGGAAACCTCCTTTCTTTCCCTGGGCCTCCGTTTACTCTTTTTCTGAACAATGAGGGACTTGAAATTTGTGTTTTGTTATTTTAAAGTGTCGTCCACACACCAGGAGCATGAAGTACAAATAGGCAGCTTGTTAAAAACACAGAATCTGAGTCCCACACCAAATCTCCGAAATCAGACTCTGCATTTTAGCAAGATCCCCAGGTGAGTCTATCCACAACAAAGTTTAGGAAGCTCTGTAAGCTTTGCAGATGAAAGATTTACTGAGTCTCTTGTTAAACATGCAGCTTCCCAGGCCAGTTTCCTGGAGACTCTAATGAAGTGGGACTGGGATGGGGCCCCAGAACTTTTATTTGTAACAAGTACCTGAAGTGATTCACATCCCAGGAGAAGTTTGGGAAACGTTAGACAAGTGGTTTATAAAGGCCCTTCTACCTTTGACATTCTGCAATTCTATATGCACTTGCTCGTTACCATGGATAGTAAATAATGATACCTAATTTAGAATTCTGGGAGTTATCCCTCTCTTCTATGGGGTAAATATTTTTTAAATCACCCAGAGCTGTGCCAGTGGGGAAAAGGAAGAGGGATTGCAACAAATCAAGCCAAGTCTTCTTGATTGGAGAGAATCAACAGCCTCTGGGATTCAAAGAGAAATCATCTGCTTACTCATGCCTCTCTCTGAAGCAGTCAAGCTTGATGTAATCAGATGATGTGAAAGACCTTTTTGAGTATTGAAAAGTGGACATTAGAAGTAGCAGGTGCAACACCTTTCCCACAGTAACAAGGGAATCCAGGAGAGGAGGTCTAGACAAGTTGACAAGGAAACCTGGAGAAAGCCTCTCCCTGAAAGAAATCCTATTTTCCAAGCCCTCAATGTGGATGCATGGCCTGAAAACGGATGTTTTCTGATTTGTGAGTGTATTTATATAAATTCTGTTTTTAGGAAGATATAAAAACTAAATCACATAAAGTTATATGCTTAACAAATCACCTTTATTTGGAAAAGGAAAAAAAATTACATAAGTTACATAAGATCAGGACTGCCCTGGAAAGTTCAGGATAGAAAATCGCCAGTTTTTCTCCATGTTTGGGTTTGTTTTTCTTATAAATATGCCCCAAGTTCCATTGCTGGTAGGTTTTGGCAATATCTGAGATTTAGACAGGTGGACAGAATGTGGAAGGGCATTCAGAGGGTATTTTTCTAGGCAGGGAAAGAAGGGTAGACTCTGTCAGCAAGAGTGAAGTGTGAATGAGCATTGCATAGCAAGAGCTGAAGTCATGGGAGGAGGTGCATGAGAAGCTACTGGGCTGTCCAGAGCAGAGGCCCAGGTCTGGGAACAGGACAACTCAGGCCAAGTTGCTCAAGTCAGGGTTTTCTCTTACCATTTCCTCCCTACATCCAATGTGTACCTCAGATTCTGACAATTCTAAATGGACAACTCCTTGCTCTTATTCCTCCTCTCTACCACCACTGCTCTGGCCTTAATTTAGAATCTGCTTTTGTCTCTATCTGGACAGCTTGCAACAGCTGTGAAGACCCTTTCCAGCATGTCTTTACCAGTGCAAGTTTCTTCTCAAGCTTGAAAAGGCTTTCTCTACAGAAACTAAATGTATAGAGATCTTACTGAAATTAACAGTCTCTAGAGTCTTTTTTCTCCTGGGAGAGATACAAACTCTTACCCAAATGGCCAAAGAGATCACATATGCTGCTTAAATTCTCACTGAGTCCTCACTGAAAAGGAAGTGGAATTCACAAGAGCAGAGGGGTCTCAAACTAGAGAGGGTCTCAGCTGCCTGTTGGAGAGCTTGTTAACACAGGAATCACTGAATCCCACACACAGAGTTTCTGATCCAGTATGTGGTGTGGGGCAGGGGTGTGTGTGGCCAAGGATGTGCATTTCTGACAAGTTCCTAGGTGATGCTGATGCACTGCTTACACTGTGTGGACCGAGGGAGGACAAAGGAAGAGAGGCTGAGGAAGGGAAGGGGCAAAGCTGAGGGGAGAGAAGGGAGATGGAGAGAAAACTGAATGCTTTCAGGAAGAACTTCCTTGAAATATCAAACACCTTTGTTCTTATAACTCAAACCATAGTGGTTTCTTGATTTCCCCATTTCTTTTAGTCTAAACCAGTGCTTACTAAACATATTGACCTTACAGAACATGAGAATTAAAAAAGAAAACAAAGGAATATAGATGTTATTTGAGACCCCTCCTAGGATTTGTCACTTTAAGCTTTGCCTAGTTAGGACATTCAAAAACAAATACCTATCTTCTACCATGACCAAAATTTCATACAAGGAAGAACATTTTTACCAAAAGTAAAAGTACATGATCTGTAAAGGTAGTTATTTAAATGAATACATTTACTTCTATGAAAAAAGCATACTATATTGTCCTTAGTTTTCTCTTTGTACCACAGTCTGGTGAAAACATTACAGCATTTGGGAACCACTGAGCTACACCACCCAAATTGTAATTCCCAGACAACTGCACTTTTGTTTTCCTCTCAGAACTGTGTATGCTGATCCTTTAACTCAGCCACCTCAGGTAATCATTAGTTCTCAGAGAGACTCTTGCTTTGGGGGCCACCTTTCATGCTATTGCCTCTATTTAGAGTGCTCACTGCCCACCTGGAAAGTTTTTAATATGCTTTCAAATGCTCCATGAAGTTTTTCTGGACTTCATCTTCCTGGAGCAATCATTATTCCATCACTGGTATTCTCGTAGCACTTGCTTTTTTGCACTGGACTCATTTATTTACAGGCCTGTCTTCACTAGGCTGGAACTCCCGGAGGCCTAGGTCCAAAGCCTAGCAATTGGCAGGGTACCTAGAACATACTGCTGTAGAGGCTGTAGAGGTATTAATCAAAACCATGAAGAGGAGTTGGACTTGATTTAATGGTCAAAGAAATGAGACAATCGAAATTTTTTTTTTATTGTAGTGAAAGACATAACATTGAATTTACCATCTTCACTATTTTTAAGTGTACAGGTCAGTTGTGTAAGTATATTTTCATGGTTGTGCAACAGATCTCTAGAACTTTTCCATCCTGTAACACAAACTCTATACCCGCTAAATACTGCTTCTCCCTTTACCCTCCCCAAGCCCTTGGTAACTACTTTTCTACTTTTTGTTTTTATGATTTTCGATATATTAGATACTTCATGTGAGCAGATCCTACAGTATTTGTCCTTTTGTGACCAAAATGATATTTTAGAAAGAGTTTACTTGCAGGGGAGTTCAGGATAGACCAAGGTGGATGAAAGGGATGTCATGAGAAATCAGGGACAAGGAGAACCTGATGGTAATGGGAATAAAAACTGTCAGCAAGAGGTCTAGCCAGTCTGATTGTTGTATCCAACCTCTCGTTGGATTAGAAACACCAAGAAGTCCCATTTCCATCTACTTCCTTTGTCTCCACTAGAGTGATGGTCATGGAGCCAGTTGATAAAATACTGCTTAGATGAAGGATACATAATTATCTTGGTCCTTGGGAGTGCCTAGGGGATGCTGGCATCATTGCTTCTCCAAAAATGGGTCAGCTGGGAGCTGCAGAGTTGGCCCTCACATAATTGTGATGTTGGTCAAACTGTTTCATAGAATCTCAGCCATCTGGTTTTTGTTTGTTTGTTTCTGAGATAGAGTCTTGCTCTGTCACGCAGGCTGGAGTGCAGTGGCACTATCTTGGCTCACTGCAACCTCCGCCTTCCTGGTTCAAGTGATTCTCCTGCCTCAGCCCCCCAACTAGCTGGGATTACAGGCATGGTCCACCATGCCCAGCAAATTTTTGTATTTTTAGTACAGACAGTGTTTCACCATGTTGGCCAGGCTGGTCTTGAACTCCTGACCTCAGGTGATCCACCCATCTCAGCCTCCCAAAGTGCTGGGATTATAGGTGTGAATCACCATGCCCAGACTCAGCCTCCTGTTTTCTATGTCCATTTCTCCCTCCCTCTCCATCAACCTCTTCCCAAGCCCAGTGCTTTGTGTTCACTAGCCCATTAAAACCTGATCTGAGGAAACTATGTAATCAGTCATTTATGTCTGAGGGTAAATAGATCTATGTGTTTCCTCTCATAGAGAGTAGCTGCACTATCAGCCTATTGAGGAAGAGCAGCCACACTGTTAAGGAAATTGCATGAAACAGGTAGAGGTATCTTGGGAGACATGGAGTCTTTCTTGGGCCTCTGAAAACACGATACTAGAAGTCACTACCTGATGACACAGACTGACATTGGTCAAAGCATCTTATGCATAAAAAGAGGTCACGTTATTCCTGCTAAACTCTGGAGGGATATCTGAGATCTCATTTGTTGCAAATGTGCTGGACTGATAATTATGGTGTTTCTATCACACATTAATTCTCAGCTTCCTCATCTGTAAATTAAGAGTTTGGACGAAATAATGTCCAAGTTTCCTGCCAGCTTGGACATTTTGTGGTTATATGATTATTGGGTCATGGTTTTATAAAAAAATAAAAAGAGAGAATGTCAGCCAGAAATATTGAAATCAAATTTTATTTTTGGAAAATGACATTACACACATCTTGCAAATGTACACAGAAATGAGAATGCGATGAAGAACAGAGCTTGAGAGCCAAAATGATTGCAAGAGCAGCTCTTCGGCTGCCCGGTATTGAATGCTGCAAATCTTCAGCATTCACAGTTCACAGCACCTTACACACATGGTGAACTTCTCTAGACAACCTTGAAGTCCTCTGATCCAAGAAAGCCCTCATTGAATTGCACAGGGGGTGAGGGAAAAGGGATATTACAGGCAAAGGAGATGAAAAGAGTCTGCTCCAGCTGGTTTATGGGGGCCTCACTAAACCTACCAGTCCACGTGGGGACAGCAAACCAAAAAGGAGAATGTCTCTTGAAATACTGCTTTTAAATCACAGCCTCAGAGTAGGTTAGGCATTGCCTGGGACACTGATAGTAACGCATTTAAACTCAAGCCCTTGTTTTTTATCTGGCTGTAACTATTCTAAAAAGGTGGCTAAAATCATTAAATATCTGTTGTATTTCTATCCTTTTTTCCTCTTTTTTCAAATTATTATTGGTCACTGGTTAAGCAGGATCTTCTGAGTTCTCTAAATACCTCAAAACTGCTGTAGGGTTAAGGAACATCACTACCTACTATCTTTGGATTACATGTGATTCTGAAAACTATTCAATTCTGTAATGTAATCAAATGGCCAAATACATCCCCAATTTGCCACTGAGTTTTATGTAAAGAGAAGTTGAGTCTTTGATTACAATGCTGTTCCTTGAGAAATGATCGATAACTGCTGAGAGACGGTTGAGAAATGCCTTTTCCCCACATTTTTGTCTGTTTGTTGTTTGCTGACTTTACTTGGCAAGAATTATTGGGCCTCAAATCAGATATTTACAACCGTAAGACACCTGGGAGCAGGGGGAGGGAGAGGGCAAGAGGGGTAGGAAGAAGGACTACAAAGAAGAATATATTCTTTTCAGAGGTTAAAATGAGTTATTTAAGAAATGTGATGTACAATACCATGCATTTACTCTCCAAAGCTAGTCACTAGCAAGCTAACGCCTCTAACACTACAACCACCAATTACAGCTGTTTTGCTACAGTTACTCAATTCTAACTACAGCTACAGGGCAGAAAGGGTGGGCTGTTTCCATTTTAAACTTTCTCCCTTTGAAAATGGCCATAAAAGCATTTTCTGTACAAGTTTAATGGCACAAAAAGGTGATCAAAAACATTTTGAAGAACTTACCACACATGGGAAATGCAAAATTCAATCAAAACATGCATTAGTTGTATACAAGTCTTAAGGGATCATTGGCTTCAAGCTGCAATATATTACAGGACCATACATTGGAGACATTTTGGCATAACCTCTTACTTGCTCAAACCCCTTTCAGATAACTTATAAAGAAAAGTCATTGGAAATTTTGGCATTCCATATGGCATTGCCAAGCAGTGACATTTCCAAGGGCTTTGCACTCTGTTTAATAAATTAACACCTATAAGCTGGCTTCTTTAGGTCCACTGATTTCTCTTATATGGACTGCCTATTCAGTATCATGAACAGATGTTGTCAAGAGTAAATGTTTAGGTGAATCTAGTAATAGAAGGAAAAAATACATTTCAATTAAGCGAATGTTTCTTTTTATAGTATAGATTTGCTAAATAATCTTTTCATTTAAATCAACTCCAACTGCCTGCCAGTTCAGTTGAAACAAGTCAACAGGTAGCAAGCCCCAAACAAAATTATTATAGAGAGTTTAATGTGTAATGGTAAAATTTTAAGCAATTACTCCCCCACCCCCATCCAGCCAAAACAAATGACAGGATAAATTACCTGTGGTCTCTCATTATATTATATTGCAGCTTTTAAAATTATGGGCAGATCAAACAAAATCAATTATTAGTATTTAGCTGATATAAATCCATAGGTGGATTTTTCTGTTCAGCTGATTATTTCTCTGAGCACGCTTCACTGCTCCACGAAATGGCAGACTAAAACGGAACCACAAAGTATTCTGTACAGTGCTTGGAAGGCAAAGACCTAAAGATACATGAGCAATAAGGAAACTGCTTGTGAAGATCTGCTGAGAGGGATTAAGAATGAAAATGGAGAGGAAGAATGGGCCAGGATCAGGTTAATTCCCACCAGCATACTTCTGACTGGACTGGGGTAGGACCAGGGCTGGTTGAATCTGGAAATAATTTATCATCATTCCCAAGACAAAAATCACAGGCTAAGAAGAGGCACATGCCCAATGCCTAGACAGGGAGGAAGGAGAAAATACAAATAAAGGTAATGAGAGAGAGAGAGAGAGAAAACCGCACAGGACAAAGGATGGATGTTTGTATTGTGGAAAGAGAGAATGATAACATAGAGTATAAACTGAGAATATAGGAAACTAGACAGAGAAAGAAAAGTCAAAGAGACACACAAGAGGTAGAGTGGCAAAAAGCCATTGATTCCCTCAGGTTATTTACCCAGTAATGAGAAATACTAACGCCTTCAAGTCTTTGCCTTAGTTACAAGGTGACCTCTGTTGTGCCATCTGACCTCTCCCAACTAACCTGCCCTTCTGATCCAGAGCAGAAAGATGCCTTAATTCCCAAGTGGAATTTTATACTGCCCTAGTCCCAGGCATCCAAGGTAAGAAACACCTCTGATTCCAGAAGGTGTTAAAGCAAATAAACTAAGGGATTAAAAAATTAGTCTTGTCTGCTGGGCATGGTGGCTCACACCTATAATCCCAGTATTTTGGGAGGCAGAGGTGGGCAGATCACTTGAGGCCAGGAGATCAAGACCAGGCTGGCCAACATGGTGAAACCCCATCTCTACTAAAAATACAAAAAATTAGCTGGGCCTGGTGGCACACACCTGTAATCCCAGCTACTCGGGAGACTGAGGCAGGAGAATCGCTTCAACCTGGGAGGTGAAGGTCACAGTGAGCCAAGATTGCGCCACTGCACTCCAGCCTAGGAGACAGATCTGTCTAAACAACAACAAAAACAAGTTAGTCTTGTCAAATGACAGCCAATGTCACACTAAGCCAAAGTGGGAGGTCTGCATAGCTCCTTAACAAGGAAACAAGGCAGGAAGCAACAGTAAGAGGCTGGGGGTAAAGACCACACTAGACCTTTGGAGATGAAAACAAGCTCTGGGGACCAGGCTTCAGAAGAAAGGGAGGGAAGGCACCTTTTCCTGAAGGGATAAGTGGGCCAACATTCCCATGTCCCACCCCAGATGAGCTCCAAAACACTTATGCTTTACTTTTGAAACCAGTCTGGGACTAAAGGCCAAAGCCCTTGATGCAGTGAGCGCAATACATGAGTAGGGTCTGGAAATGGATCCAAGTGGCCCTATATGGCCAAGGACAGGTTTCAATCCCTTTTTAAAAAACAGTACCTTTTATTTCTATAACAAACTGGACCACTATAAAAGAAGTCATTCAAACCACACTGTCTCAATTTTTCTATCTGAGGAAGTCTCTTGACACAGATGTTTCTGAGGTGGGTTGATCTTTGGGAACATTCCCATCAATGTGCTGGAGCTCATTTGGGGGATATAGGCATCCCTGTTCTCCTGTCCTAGGGATATGGATTTTTAAAAAATAAAAGTCATTTAGAATCAAATGTGTGGGGTGATTAGGAGCATCTGTACCCAGGGTATTGAACGGACTAGAAACACAGACAAAATTTTGTTCAAGGTAAGCACTGGATTACTGGTTTAAGACTTAGATTAGGTGATTCTAAGAAGAATCTCAGGATTCCTTGCCTTCTTCAAATAGCTACATGTCCACTTTCAGGTTTCTTGGTTACTTGAGACTGGGGAGGAGAAGCAGAAAGGATAGAGAATTACCTGAGGATAGGGGCAAGCCCAGGAGGAGGTCTCTTAGAACTGTACTAATAAATACCCCCTTAGTTCCCAGGAAGAGACTTGTGGCAAAGAATACCACGTGTTTGGACCCTTTTGCCCTGGTTTCTGCTGTGGAAGGCCACAGGAGCAGTGTACACAGGAAGATGGGAAGAGTGTATAGAGCACACAGCTTGCTATTTTGGTGCAAACACAGAAGCCAATGTTTAACATCAACCAGGGTACATTTTAGTCACAAAGCCCCTTGCTTATACCTAGAAATTGTCCCCATCAGAGCAGGATGGCTTTGGGGACATTGTGGATAAGTGCAACCACAGCAAGACCAGGTTATTTTCTCTAGTTCATCTCACTCCCATATTCTAAAAGAAATCACTGCCAGTGAATGGTAGCCACATTAGTTTTTTAAAATGTTGAAAAGCCATCTCAGAAAGTCAGGATGAACAAAGCTATATTCCCCTATTTCTTTCTCTACTCTGGAAATAAGAAACATTTCCCTCAGCCTGGAAAGACCAACCATTATAAGATGACACGAGGTGAGCTGACAGGGAAAACCAGTCTTCCTCCATTCCATTTTGGCAAGGTAAGAATTCAGGGGGCTATTCACAAGGCTCCTCAAGATGGAGTTGTGCTCCCCTGAATCAGATGGACAGGGCCAAGGACCCCATTGTTCCTACTGGCCCTTGATGCCTCCTTCTCTTCAAGGACATCTGCAACCCATGCAGATAGGAACCATGTGAGTGCAGGGAAAAGGGGCCGTATTAGGTTGCTGAGTGGATTTCCCACTGAGATGAGGACAGCAGCATATGGCTCCAAGATGCAACATGACCCTGGGAAAGAATTCTCAGGAGCCTAGTAGAAAGCAATACTGCTTAGTGGGAAAAGGCCCTGGAATAAGAGCCAGGAGATGTGGGTTCTAATCCCAATCCTGCCCCAGCCAGCTGTGTGACCTTGGGGAAATTACTTTACCTCTGTGTCTTGGTTTCCTGGCCTGAAGAATGATAAATTTGGAGTAAAGGAGTAGATGATGTGATCTTAAGGTTCCTTCCAGCTAGAAAACGCTATGATTCAATCTAGGCTAATACTAAAGTCCATAAGGACACAAAGCAGTCATGCTAATGGCTATCCTTTCCAAAACAGTGAAGAGAAAAGGAGCTTTTCTCTCAGTTTACCCCTAGTTAACACTACTTATGAAGTTAGTTGTTCAGCCCAGCCCCCATATATACATTTCCCCTTCTTTGTCCCTATTTCTATTCCTGTAGGGAAGAAAAATCAGGAGGTAGGAACAAGCAAGAGATGGATTGTGTGTGTGTGTGTGTGTGTGTGTGTGTGAGGGAGGGAGAAGTATAGGGACTGGTGGCAAATGCTTGCTGACTTAATGGTTGCTGACTGCAGAAATTAACACAATGGGACTTGAGTGGTAAAATTGGATTGGGTAAAATTAGGAGTGAATGACAGGGGTGGAGGAGCTCAGTTACACACACAAAAAAATTAATTTGCCTTGAAAAATGGTCCGATTTAAAATGTAATTAACTATTGGAAACCTGATTTTTGGACTACACCAAGCCCCATCCCCTGCCCCCTCCAAAATGGCAGTAAAGAAACATTTCCTTATAGTTGATTAAAAGTAAGATGGAAAATGTACTATTGTTATTGAAGATTGTTGGTTCAAAGGTTATCCCAAAGAAAATATGTCCATTTAGTATTTTCTAATAGTACATACATCACAATCAAGGAAATGCTCAGAGAGCTAGTGTGAGGTCCAGACATAAGGAAATCTGGATTCTTCCTCGGGTTCTGCTGTTAACCAGCCTCCATTTCCTCATCTTAAAATAAAGATGTTGGACTAAATGAGACCTAAAGTGAGACTGTGGGTGGAGTCGTTGGGGGGTGGGATCTGGCCTGAAGTTCAAAAGTAGGCCTCCTACCGTTCTTTATGCCCACACCCCTAAACCAAGTATCACTTTTCCCCAATTAACTATGAAATGTTCTGGGAGGCACTAAGAAAACCCTGAGCTTCTAGAAAGAAATAGGGGCTAAGTAAAATGGGCTTATTAATGGTTTTGAATGGGTCTACAAATAAAGGTGGGGGGCAAAAAGAAATTCTCATCATTTGGGGTTCTTCAATGACCAATTTAACCAGAAACAAGTACTCCATCATCTCACTTTTCCTGAACCAAAAATGTTTCTGGTAGCTATAGACATCTGAAACTTGTCTAGGGGCATCTGAGCTACCCCTACCACCACTGGGTTCCCCCTACACAGTGCATAACAGCAGTGCCACCAAGTTGCCACCAATCCATTACAGGGGTGTCCTGTAGTATTTCCTAATTGTGAAGCAGGTGCAGATGCACACACACACACACATGCACCACCCCCTCCCACCACCGCCACACATACACACAGCAAGCTCATTCCATTTAGAGTGGAGGAACAACTGCAAGCCATTCAGTAGCCAAAGAGCAGCTTGGCTTCGAATGCTGTGCCTTTCAAAATATCTGCACAATTACAAAGAAATAAGGAAATCTTCATATCTGCTAAAAGCAAACACAGAATTGGCATGCATGGCCTTCACTTAAATTTAGTTGTCTTTGCTATTATGGGCTACGATTACAGAAAAAAAGCAGTGTTATAAACCTGTATCTCAAATGACTGAGAACTATTTCAAATGATCAGTCCTTAGTAAAGAGACATCCTTTCTAATGTTAAAGACAAGTGAAAGATTTCTGTGTCTTCAGTATGAAATATTAGGATTATAGATAAAAAGAGTTGCTTAAAATATGCTGTAACATTTCATTTAAGATATAATTAGAATGTCTGGTCCACATTGAAATTATTAATGCAAGCATAACTGTTAAAAAGCTATCAAAAACTGATTCTATTGAATTGGCCTCTGCTATTCATTTTGTTTTCTCCTGGAGGTTACTGTTTGGCAGTGACAGCATAATTTCTAAACTACATTATTATTCTGCTTTTTTTTTTTGGTAAATTTTCTTCACGTGTTTTTTAGACAAAAGAAAAGTCACCAGTTTACAAAAAAAGGAGCCCGAAGAGTTTGCTCCTGAAATACAGACATGAGTTTTTATAAAAAGGATATTGATTTCTTGCTATAAAAAGAGACTGAAAGGTGTCAGACCTGAAAACAAATTCTCACAGTGTTTTCAGTGTTGGCTGTTAACAAGGCATTCAATAGAACAGAGATAGATGGATACCATACAGTTCATGTAATCATGTGATATGTTAGACAGCCTCCTAGAGGAATCAGGTATATGAAATCCCTTACTCCAAACTCTTATCAATTGTTGATTGATTCCAAATTGCCTCAGTGGGGAGATTGACCAGGAATTCACTGTGCTTTATAAACTCTTCTGAAATGTCTGCAGTATTTTCCAATTCTGCCTATTCTCTTTTAGTTAACCCAGCACCAGGATCCTAAGCATCTGATGTCACAATTGTAAGTTGCTGGTATTTCTCCCCACTGACAGCCAGAATTGGTGCTGGACAACAAACCCAGGCCTCAATCAGAAGTGAAGAGTGAGGCTGGGGAGTTGCCTTGCTGTCATTCCATGGTCCTCCACCATTCTTGAGATCCAGAGAAAAGGGGCACTTGTGTTTGTCATTCTTGGATCTGCTAATGAGCTTTTATTCCCACACAAAAATTTTAAGTGTTGTATATGTAAACAGCCCTCTACAGGAGGAAGACCGTATGGGCAAAATGAGACAGGGCAAAAATAACGCAGGCATCTAAGCTTTCCATTGAAAGGTCATGGACTAGCACATTTTGCATTTCTGGAAGGTTGCCCCAAAGGATGGTAATCAATCTATCTCTCATAATTGGTAACTGTGGATCAGTGGCCCAGAGGAGAAATCACAGGAAAATAAACCCAACATATTACAGTGTGTTTTTCAAAATAACAACAACAACAACAACAAAATAAAACTTGAAAGCACCAATAGCCCTGTTGGACACTTGAGCAGAAGTACCCTACTATAATGATAGGCTTGGATTTGTACTCTGGACTCTGAGAACTCTCCCCTCCTTTACATGGAATCGCCAAGCGAGTCCGAGTCATCCAAGGACAGAGGCAGGTACAAGTCCTATAAGAAGAGAAGAGACAAAGTTAATTCTCCTTTTCTTGATATCTTGAGCTCTGGAGTGGCTGTTTTAGGTTTTTTATTCATATTCTCTTTAATTTTTACATTTTAATTATAGATTCACAGGAAGCTGAAAAAAAAGTATAGGGAGGTACCCTTTTACTAATATACCCTTCACTCAATTTTCCCTAATGGTACCCTCTTGCAGCTTAACATGCAATAATTTGTGTGTGAGGTGTGTATGTGTGTGTGTGTAGTCCTGTGCAATTTTATCATGTGTGTATATTTGTGTGACCATCACCATAGTCAAGATATGGAACTGTACCTTCACCACAAGGCCCCCTTGTGCTACCCCATTAGAGCTCCATCCAACCCTCCCCTCATCCCTGAGCCCTGGCAACCAATAATCTGTTTCCTATCTGTGTAATTTTAGAATTTCAAGAATGTTATATGAATGAAACCATACAGTATATACCATTTGGGATTGGCTGTTTTCATTCAGCATAATTCCCTGGAGACTCGTGTAAGCCATTATGTATCAAGAATTTGCTCCTTTATGTTGCTGAGCAATATTCTACGGTATAGATGTACCACAGTTTGTTTAGCCACTCACCTGCTGAAGCACACGTTGAATGATTGAAGTTTTGGGCTATTGCAAATAAAGCTGCTGTAAACATTCCTATACTGTATAAGTTTGTGTGTGATCATACATTTTCATTTCTTTGGGACAGACACTCAGGAGTAAAATTGCTGAGTCATATGGTAATTGCATGTTCAGTTTTGTAAGGAATGCCATATTGCTTTCCAGTGTGGCAGTACCATTTACAGTCTCACCTCCCAACAGCAAAGTATTAGTAATTCAGTTTCTCCACATCCTCTCCAATATTGATGTTTTCACTATTTTTTTTTTAATTTTACTCATTCTTGTGGATTTGTGCTGATATCTCATTGTGGTTATAATTTACATTTCCCTGGTGGCTAATGATATTTAACATCTTTTCATGTGCTTAGTTTTCATCTGTATTTCTTCCTCAATGAAATGTTTCTTCATGATTTTATTCATTTCTGAATTAGATTATTTTCTTACTGGTAAGTTTTAACAGTTATTTTACATTCTTTAAATAAGCCTTTAATTAGATATTGGGTTGCAAATATTTTCTTGTCTTTATCTTGTCTTTTCACATCTTCACACCTTTTGCAGGGTCTTTGACAGAGCAAACATTTTTAATTTTGATGAGGTCCAATTTACCAAATTTATCAGTTTTTAATTTATGGATTTTACTTTTGTTGTCAAATCTAAGAATTCTTTGCTTATAATCCATCCTTAGTTAATTTTTGCATAAGATATGATATTGAGATCAAGAAACGTTTTTTTGACAGAGTCCCACTCTGTCACCCAGGCTGGAGGGCAGTGACATCATGTCCATTCACTGCAACCTCTGCCTCCCAAAGTCAAGCACTTCTCCTACCTCTCAGCCTCCCGTGTAGCTGGGATTACAGGAGCTCACCACCACGCCCAGCTAATTTTTTTTATTTTTAGTAGAGACGAAGTTTCCCCATGCTGGCAAGGCTGGTTTCAAGCTCCTGCCTTCAAGTGATCCTCCGCCTCAGACCCCCAAAGTGCTGAGATTACAGGCATGAACTACCGCACCTGGCCATGACACTTCTATTTGTTTGTTGCCTATGGATATTCAGCTACTCCAGCAGCATTTATTGAAAAGACTTGTCTTTCCTCCATTGACTGACATTTGCACCCTTGTCAAAATCTGTTGTGAATACATATGTAGTTTCATTTCAATCTTCCAGAGAATTTTCAGGCCCTGAATAAATGATAGCTGGGAAAATGTACCACATCTACCTACTTTCAACTTATTTTCTGATGCTTCTAGGAGTTGGGATTC
The DNA here is from genome assembly GCF_009761245.1 of Sapajus apella. NCBI lineage: Eukaryota > Metazoa > Chordata > Mammalia > Primates > Cebidae > Sapajus > Sapajus apella. Next base: position 4,233,855 of record NW_022437013.1, on the reverse strand, counting down.
CTGGATCCAATACTGCCCCAAGCCTTATCTCTGTCTTGAGGAGATGGTGGACTGGAGATGACCTGGCACTGATTTTTCCCATTGCTCCAAGGGCTTTATTTGAAGATCCTTGTGATTTCTCAATCTATGGTCTAAATTCATGGTTTTTAACTCTCTCCCTCTCTTTCTCTTCCTTCCTGCCTCTCTCTCCCCCTTTAAATCCTCTATTCAAATTAAATCTTGCATGGAAGCCCAATACATGGCAAAATCTCACTCAGTTCTACCCTTCTCATCTTCCGCAAATGGAACACAATATGAAAATCACATTTTTTCCATACATGCTATCGGCAAGATACCAAAGAGAACTGGAAAACACAGAATCAATTCTGTGGCTACTTTACAGCACCCTCAACCCCACTGCCTTGCCACTGCTTTAGTATCATAAGGACAAGAACTTCAGTAGAGGATTGTTCAATAAAATTGGAGAACACAGCTTCTCCTTAAGGTGGGGACAAAAGCAGAAATGAGGAAGAGGGACAAGAGTGGAGGGGAGGACTTATTTATCTAACATTGAGAATTTATCTAACATTGGAAATGCTTTTTGCTGAGAAAGAAGTGACAGGAAAACTTGTAGGTACCTTAGAATGAAAAGAGGAGTAAAGCATAATCAGAAACCTAAGGTTTAGTCCTGGATAATTAATGCTATGACACTGAACAAGCCTTTGAGTATTGGTTTCTTTATCAGTGAACAATATGTAAGGTTTCTTCCAGCTCTGAGACTATAATTTGGGAGTCCTAAAGGAATATTGAATGATTAAAAAACACAACAAAGGCAACTACAGCTAATACACTCAGGTCTCATCAACCTACCATTCCTTCACTGTAAGTCAGGGGTTGGCAAATTTTTCTGTAAAAGGTTAGATAGTAAATATTTTAAATTTTCTTTGCTGGTCACATGTGGTCTCTGTCACACATTCTTCAATGTTTGTTTGGATTTTGCTCTTTTACAACCCTTTAAATATGTAAAAAACATATTTTAGATTGGGGGGGTCATCCATGCAGAAATAACCAAGGCACAGGCAGGATTCAGCATCCCTGTTCAAAACTACCCAACAAAAGTTTCTTAGAAAACTGATAAACAGGTAGGATGTACAATGCCAAGGAAATACTAGAAATGCAACAAATATATGTAAAATGGAATTGAGGCAAAGTGGCATACAATGTAGTTGCATCTCTGAAGGGATTAATTCTGAAGTACGGGAGTAAAGTGAACATAGTCAGAAGTATCTTTGAGCTCTGGACTTCCAGAAAGGTGGCATAAGACCCTCTGAAAATCTGTTCCTCAAAAAATGCAGTAACACTGGAAAAATTGTCAAAATTAACTTTTTCAGGACTCTAAAAATTAACCAAAAACTTGCAACAGTCCAAACAGTGTTGAAGAAAAACTGATGAATCTTGTAAAAATACTAAGATTTTTGATGTTTTGACTTGCCCTATTTCCATCTTCCCTCTCTCCAGCTCCATGGTAGCTTTGAAAAACAGTCACAACTACAGTACCTGTGAAAAACAGCAACCTAGTAGTTACTAGAGGATGCAGTTGGGGATTTGGAGCTCCCCAAATAACCCATTCCCAGAGAATTGTCACTCTTTGGCCTGTGCGGTAGCTCCCTGGAAACTCCCATTTGCCAGGTTCTTCTTTTTTTAACCTGACTCAGAGCACACTCTCTGAACAGCCTTTTCAAGGGACATTGATCAGTTGCAATTGTTTAAAAATTGTAGCTATATGAGGAGGAGGGCAAAAGTTGGGGCAAATCAAGCTGCTGAAAACCTTAAAAGGAATAATGTGTCTATAGGGATAATAGACGTAGAATAATATACCTATAGGGATCTTTGAAAAGCTCAGACATATTCCTGGGAATCTAGAAGGCCAGGCACAAGTTCAGGACTGGGTGTATTCTTAGAAAAGAAATGAGATGGCCCTAATCTCTCCACACTGGCTAACCCTGAGGCCCTGTCCAAGCAGCAAGAGAATGCTAAGGTGGAGTTGTAAAGTGCCTGGCAGAGCATTGAAATCATGTCCCAACACAGGAACAGAGCCCCTCGGCAAAGGCTTGGAGTCTTACTGGATCAAGGCATTTAAGGAAAGCAAACAAAATTATCTTTTTCATTCAAAATTATCATTATCACAAATAAAGAAGAAATTAAAGCATTCCCAGATAGACACAAAAAATTCATTGCTAGCAGACCTGTCCGCAGAAGAATACATAGAGAATCATCCACAGAGAAATTAAAGGATACTTGAAAGTAATTCAAATCCACATAACTAAAAGAATAGTAAATGTGTAAGCAAACACAAAAGTCAGTACAAATTTATTTTCATAACTCTTTCTTTTTTAAAAAATAAATTTTACTGCGTATATTTGAAGTTTGCAACATGATGTTATGGGATACATATAGATAGTAAAGTAGTTACTATAGTAAAACAAATAGTTTTTTTTTTTTTCTTGCTGACAAGAGCAGCTAAAATCTACTTACTCCCTAATACAATTTTATTACCTATAGTCCTCATATTTTACATTAGATCTCTAGATGTGTTCATCCTACACATCTGCTACTTTGGATCCTTTAACCTATGTCTCCTTGTTTCTTCCCCTTCTGTCCCCAGCTGCTGGTAACCTCTGTTTTATTCTCCATCTCTATATATTTGACCTTTATTTTTAGATCCCACAATGAGGTCATAAAATATTTTTCTTTCTGTGTCTGGCTTATTTCAAAAGACAACTACCTGAACCAGTAATTATAAGAATCTGTTGATGGACTTATTATATATAAAGATGTAATTTGTATGTCAGTAAGAGAACAAAGGAGAGGGAAAGAAACAGAGCTATGCTACAGAAAAATTTTTATATACAATTTAAATCAAGTTTGTATTAATCTTAAATAGTGTATTAAAATGTGAATTGTAATCCACAAGGAAACCGCTAAAAAAAATTACTCAAAATAAAATTAGTAGAAATACAACAAGGGAATTAAAATGGTGCACTAGAAAAATACATTTAACACATAAAAGGCAAGCACTGAGTAATGAACAAAAAATGATATATGCAGAAAATAGCAAAATGGTAGATGTAATTTCTACTTTACCAGTAATTATATTAAACATAAGTAGGTAAAGCAATCCAATTAAAGGCAGAGACTGCAAAATAGATTTTTAAAAACATGATCCAACTCTATGCTGTTTAAAAGAGAAACAATCTAGAATCAAACTCACAAATATGTTGAAAGCAAAATGATGGAAAAATATTTACCATGCAGTCAATAACTAGAAGAGAGCTAGAATTGCTATACTGATGTCAGAAAAAAATAGACTTTAAGACAAAAATTATTACTAGAGACAAAGAAAAACAATTTATAATGATAAAAAGAGTAAATATATCCAGAAAACATAAATATAAATATTTATGTATCTTAACAGAGTACCAGAATACATGAAGCAAAAACTGTTGGAATTGAAAGTAGAAATAATTCAAGTATATTAGTTGAATACTTAAATATCCCACTTTCAATAATGGGTAGAACAACTAGATAGAAGACCAATGAGTGAATAGAGGACTTGAACAATATTATAAACAAATACACATCTATGGAATACTCTATCCAACGAGAGCAGAATACATATTCTTTTCAAGTGCCCATGGAACATTCTCCAGGATAGATCATATGGTAGGCCATAAAACAATTCTCAATAAATTTAAAAGGATTTAAATGATACAAATTATATTCTTTGGCTACAGTGGAATTAAATTAGAAACAATAATGGAAAGATATTCAGGAAATTTATATATGTGTTAAAATTAAACAGCACATTGATGAGTAACCAGTGAGTCAAAAATGAAATCACAAGAAAAATTAGAAAATACCTTGAGATAAAGGAAAATGAAATCACAACACACCAAAACTTATAGGATGCAGCTAAAGCAGTTTTCAGAGAGAAATTTATATGAAATGTTTCAGATATGCTAGCCCACAGAAACAGAACTGATGGTTGGTTGCCAGAGGTTGGATTGAAGGGGAAGGGGCTGTGACTGCTAACAGGTAAGGGGTTTATTTTGCGGGTGATGAATATATTCTAAAAGTAGATAGTAGCATACTAAATTACGTTAAAAACCACCAAATTGTACACTTTAGAGGAGTGACTTCTATACTATGTGAATTATATCTCAATAAGCTGTTATTTTTTAAAGTACCTTTGAAAATCCTTTATATTGACAATTAAATACTGTTTATGTCACTTCTGAAAATGCAGCCATATACAGCAATATGCTTGTGTGTGTGTGTGTGTGTGTGTGCATATATACGTACGTAGTGATATTCAGGACGTAATGACATGTACAAATGTAAGAGACAGTTTTATAGTTGTTTGCTCTATTACTATGTTGTGACTATTGATGCATTCCATTAAGTTAAACTTGTATATGACGAAACAATACTGTAATAGAAAAAGCACAGGATGAAGAGTCTGGAGACTTAGATTCTAGGACTACCTCTGCCATTTAACTTCCCTTTTCAGGGCCCTTGCTTCCAGATTTTAAAATTGAGGAAGATCTTTAAGGTTTCTTCTAGTTCCAAAATTCTATAAAATGCAATGATTCTATTTTTTTTTCTTTAGTTACACAAAAGCAAGAGAAATGGGACAGACATTGTCAAGTTAGTGAATTCCCTGGGTATTTTTTAAGCAGTATAAAAGGGCCTTTTAATAATAAGGAAGCCACTTTGAGTACCAGCACACTGAACCACTGGGCTTTAGCATTATTCATGTGACGGACACTTAAATGGAGTTGCTTGGTTGGTGGAAAAAATTATCTGAAGACTCTGAAGGAAGCGTGGATAAGGCCAGAGGGTAGAATCCTAAAGAGATTCCACTTGTTGCTGCTGAGACTCTGAATGAAAGGCGTGAGATGTAGGATATGGAGATAATTCATAGAACTAGGCATAATTATGAACTTCTGAATGCTGTGCCTCTGTCAATTTATTTTGTATTCAAAATGTATTTTCTTGTATGGGTAGAACAATGTTCTGGAAAAGGAATTATCTCAACATTCTGTTTTTGTTGATTGATATGTAGAAATACAGAAACATACCATATTGCTTAACAATACAAATAATTTGCACCTGAAATTCATTTGCTTAGTCCCTTGGAGCCCTACAGAACAAAATGTTTGTAACAAATACAGCTGTGCTGGCGATACTATTGTGTTAGAGAAAACAAAAAGTTGGTCTCTGGTCCAAGGAGCTTATAGTCCAAAGGAAGACAGGGAGGAGTTTTGAGAAATCTGGCCTTTAGTCTGAGTTTTCTATTTCCCAAACGTGTCCTGTACTTTTATGATGGTGTGATTTTGTTCTTGGTGACTTTTTTTTAAAGCTGGCATGCCTATTCTCTTCACCAGCCACTTAAATGTCACCTCTGTGAAAAGCTTTCCCTATCTTCCACCCTCCCGCAGTAGGATGCCTTTCCTACCCTCCTTTGTGCTCATGCAGTCCTTTCGTTAGCTTTTGATCACACTACCCAAAGCCACTTTAATATTAGAGTTAGTTGCATTTGTGATTTAAGGATCGGGACCCTGCTTCATTGATCAAAGGGCCTCTCCAAGCACTTACAAGAAGGCAAAAGAAGTCTGGAAACAGAGGAGAATGTATATTTAAATAACATTAGTTATACCTTCAAATAATATGTTGAATATACTTTCCTCTGGTCTCTAGACAACTTTGCATATAAAATGCCTCCAAATTTCAACCCATTGGTGCAATCACTCATCTGAAATTTTAAAAATTAAATAAATCAAAGAGTTTCCTTATGTTTCTAGATTTAAAAAAAAAATCTTTACTATGTACTTTCTCCAAAGGCGATACTTAATAAATTTTTGCTGAATCATATTGGGACTGTCTTTTCTCTGCACCTCTTTTTTCTCATCTGTAAAAGGAAAATGCTATGTGTCCTGTCTCTTTCACAGGGATATCACAAGGGTAAATGAGAAAATGGCTGTGCAATAGAAAAAAAACAGTATGAAAATGCAAAATGTTGTTCTCATTAGCTATCCAAGGATTTACTTCATGTCCATATTGTGACACTTGAGTATGCGGACTTTGGCTAACCCCATTGCAGCTGCATTAAAAAAGATTCTTCATGAACTGCTTAAGAGAAGAAGCCAAGAGGCTGATTACAGCTTAGGGTCCCGCCACAGCCATCAAAAGTTACCAAAGGGATGCTGGGACTTCAAGTTTGTTTCCAATTGTGCAGGAGGAAAGTCATGGCCTCAGCCATCTGCTTCCTGTCTCCATCATGACTCACACCTTTCAGGTCCAGTTTCCGGAAGTTCATATGAGATCTGCTCAGGCCTGCTGCCCAGAGACTTTATGGTGCTAAGGTTCAGGTAGCTGTGTGAAAGGAGAAGCATGAATCTAGGACCTGAGACCCAGGGGGACTGACACAAGGTCACAAGCTTTTTAGCTTATTCAGAAAAACCAGTTCAATCTCCATTACTGGTAGTGTAAGCATGATGCTATTGCTTCTCTTAGTATGTACTGAGAGGATACAACATCACTACTATGATATTCCTGCCCCAAATTCAGAATCTGAATGTATTCACAATGAAATATCAGACAAGCCCAAATTGAAAATCATTTCACCATATAACTGACCTGTACTCTTTATTTCTAAAATATACTGTACTGAGAGATAGAGAGTCTCAGGAACTTTTCCAAATTAAACAAAACTAAAAGGACATGAGAACTTGCAACGTGTGATTCTAGATTGGATTTTGGACCAGAAAAAGAACATTATTAAAGCAAATGATAAAGTTTGAATATGGACTGTAGAGTATATAATAGTTTTGTGCAAATGTTAAATTTCCTGATTTTGATGGTTGTGTTATGGCTATGAAAGAAAAAATTCCTTGTTCTGAGGAACTACATACTGACATATTGAGGGGTAAAGAGGCATACTGTTTGCCTGTGATGTTAATCTCAAACGGTTCAGAAAAAATAATATGTACTATGTATTTATTTGTGTATGTGTCTATATATATTATATATATGTATATATATACACATATATATATAGAGAGAGAGAACATAAGAAATAAGTAAATGAGGCAAAATGTAAACAACTAGCGAATCCCTGTAAAGAGATACATAAGTTGTTTATTATTTTTGCAACTCTTCTGTAAGTTTGAAAGGATATAAAAATAAAGAGCTATAAAAATAGTAAGAATTATACCAAATTTAAATGTTTATTTAAAAGCTTGCTCTAGAAAATGATATAATGTGTTACTAACATTTGCTTGCTTAACTGTCTTTAAAAAGTAATTTTCAAACTAAAATGAAACACTGAAAATTCCACAGTTAAGAAAACTGTGAAGCTCTGACAATGCTGCCACCTGTGAGCTTGTTCTAGTCCTTCAATTGTTAGAATTGAGTCATAAGTGCCTGCAAGCCCAACCAGGAAAAATAGTTTAACAATACAAACACTCACCTTGGTGGGCTTACGGATGGAGGGTCCTCGCCTAAATGACCTGAACATGTCAGTTGAAAAACCGAATGACTTGAGTGTGCAGACCAAATGTCCCAGCTGCCTTCACACTTTAGGGAAGGTACCGATGGAATATGCTAGGGTAAGTCATGCTTCCCAGAAGGCAGGTAGGGGCAGAAAGGCATAGGGCAAAGATATAGTAAGAAACTGGGTTGTGTAGGAGATGCTGTGTGGACAGTGGAATGACAGAAGTAGACTATTCCCATCTTGGCACGTCCATATTTACAAGCTTTGCTGCACAGCAAAGAATAATTAAATGCCCCTGTAAAAACAATTGTCATCCATCTCATAATCTCTAGGTAACACTGGTTACACAGAGTTCAGCAAATACTGCTTTGGGGAAATGAAATAGCTCAGCAGGACAATGAGAAAGTTCTGGAAGGTTCAATAGCAGAAGTTAAAGAGGTCATTAAAGCAATGGAATAGACATTAGAAATTATGGGGCAGGCAATAGCCAGATTAGCCAGGAAATTAAAAGACTGATATAGAAAAAAGAAAATAAAAATGAAAGGCAGTGGTGTGCTGTTAAATGTTTAGCAACTTTCTGTGAGAAAAAACAACCTTGACTCACAGTATTTGTTAATTTCCATGGTGTAAATATTCCCACCATGGCCAAATTCAAGTTACAAACATGATGTCACTTAATACAGGGTTGGGAAGCAATGTACACAATCAGCTCTCACCACCTAGTGTGAGCTGGCTGCAGCATACCACTGATGGTGACTTGAGTATCACTCTCGTACCTAGGTATGTTACCCTAGTAAGTAACTTAAACTGTCTGGCTCTCAACCTTCTCATTTGTAAAATGTCAAACCTCATAAGATTAGAGAATCAAGTAAAACTAATTTATCTCCATCTATGGTGTTTTCCAGCTCTGACCATCTCTGGTTCTGAGATGCAGTTAGCCATATTGGTGGCTCTTTACCTTTTACCATCTCACATCAAGTTGTGAGCAGGAAAAAAATAAAAGGAGGCTAGAAGAAGTTGCTCCACAGTATGGTAATCAGAAAAGAAGCCACATTAACACTGCCTTAAGTGTAAGAGGTTCAAGACAGTGATCACTCCAGATTTTCCACACTGAGATTTCTGGGTGAGAATCTGTTTGGGGCTAGAGAATTGGCGTGCTTCTGTTATTTAATGATATATTTATTTGTAATACCTTAAGGAGTATACATGGTGGCCATGGCTGATGCAATGTGTATATGTACTCTCTTCCTACACTGCACCAGAATCTGCGTGGTAATGAAGAGTACACAATGAAGCGAGGAGCTATTCATTTGTTGATGTCCAGTAAATCTAAATGGAGTAAGGAACTCAGTGCAACTTTTTGGGACTGCTATCTTTGTCATTTCCACTGACTGATGCCTGGTGACATAAAGTGCTCTGAAGACCCCCTTTGCTATGTCTCTGAACTGGGGAGACAAGTGCTCAACCCATGTCCCAAAACATGGTTTGGTTACCTCATTAGCTTTGGAGACCTTTTGGAGACCCTTTGGAAGAAGTGCTAAAATGTAGCAGGAAATAAATAAACCAGGAATTGGAGGAATAAATAAAAGTGACTAGAAGCTTGCTCCCTGCTTGGATTTCCAGAACTTCAAGCTAATGGAGCCAGATGAAGAAAATTTCTGGCCTTAATGTGCTGTTGAGTTAGAATGGAAGAGAAAGCTTTCACCCAGCCATTCAGGAAACTCCGAGTGCAAAGAGGTTTAGTAAGGTATAAGAGACATAATACCTTGTGCTTCCGGAGGCTGCCAGGACTGGTGGGCGTAGAGATGGGAGACTGCTTAGACTTGGGGGTAGAGAGCTGGCTGCTGGAGGTTCCGTTTGCTAGCCCAAGGCAAGAGAAAAGGAAGGGATAAAAATCAACAGCATACAAAGGAGCAAGTTATCCTTCCCCTCTGAAGACACTAAGAACATTCAAACGAGGTACACAGACAACCAAGTGATTTGGTGAGTAGAACAAAGTGAAAAGAAACACATTCCTCAAAAGGGTAAGAACTGCAATCCTCAGTTAATTGGATCCCTATGCAGTGCAAGGCCGTCATCCTCCCACTCTTTCCTCCTCGGTGCTTCCCAGTCACAGGGGTCTGTTTCTTTTCATTATTTTCATATTCATTCCCAGGTTTGCCCCTAACATCTTTGGGAGGTAGTCTGGGAAGGTATTATTTTGCTTTAATTTTTTAGAGGACAAAATGAAGCACAGAGAGGTTATATGCCTAACCTTAAAGGGGAAGAAATACGGGTGATTTTAGACCAGTGCATATTTCCTTTGGTGGCAGATGATGGGGTAGGTGAAAGACAGCCCCATTGTTAGTCTCTCTCCCTCTCTTTTCCTGCTCATGCCCCACCAATGTGCCTTTCCTACCTCATCCTACATGTGTGAAAAGAACAGCAGGAAAGAAAGAGAAAATAGGTTAGTCAGGAAGAATGAAAGAGAAAGTGGAGGAGAAACAGAAGGTGAAACATTTAAAAAAAGCCTTAAGCAGCAGAATGGGCAGAGGAGAAAATTGAAAAAGAGGGAGAGAAACAGAGATTGGGAATAGAGGAGAAAAGAGACAAGGAAGATGATAAGAGATAAAAAGAGAAGGAGGAAGTTGAAACAGGGAGAAAGGCATAGAGACATATAAAGGTAAAAAATGGTAGCCAGAGTCAGGGTGCACCCCCATTTGCCTCTAGCCAAGAAAATGCTGAAAATAAGACAGTTTCTTTTTAAACATCTTTATATTCTATTGTGTTGTTAAGTTGTTTTATGTTCCCTTACTAATGAGCTTTTTAATATCCAATCACGAACAAAGAAATGTGGTATATTAAAAGGGAATAATTGAACAGCTTTCAAAGTGGATTTTTGTTCAGACATATCATGCCAAAGTATTTTTTAAATTTTAAGACCATTGTTAAACAGAGATATTCTAGAATGTGTTTTAAAAACAAAGGCAAATATCCTGAGGGTGTGTGGAGAGTGGGGGAGACTGAGAGTAGGACGGAGAAAGAATGTGTGTGTGGGGGTGGGAGAGAGAGAGAGAATAGAAAATTGAAAATGTTAAGCAGAAAGGTGGCCTGAGAGTGTTGCTGTTAGTCCCATAAGTAAAGCTTAAACTGCCGTATCATGAATATTTCCTGAGGATATATTCCTTCTACACCACTTATGGAAATGTTTCCCTAGGTTCTGGAACATATACATCAACTGTAGAGATGGAAGAGACATCAATGTAGTGGATGCTGAGTTTATTTAAGTGTAAGTGAGCTGAAAAATGGACACTGAAGCACTCACTGTCTGGCTTATATACTCACTAATCTCTCACCTACTTGTTGAAAAGCCCTCCCTCCCTGTCATTCCTTCGTTTAAACAGTAGCTATGGAGCACTACCTATGAGCCAGGCAAAGTATTAGACGTTGGAGTTTCAGAGAGGAGTAAGTTACTTCCTGGGGGAGGCAGGCAAAAATTTAGTGGAATAAATGCTAAGACATAGCCTTGCATAGGGTATTATTGGAATCCAGAGAACAGAATTTGAAATCTGGGGCCTGGGAGACAAACAAGAGGAGGCAACACCTGAGAAATCTTGAAAGATGAATCTGAAACAGGCAAATCAATAAAGACCGAAAGTGGATAATGGTTCCCAGCGGTTGGAGGAAGGGCAGGAGTTTGAAAATCTGCTAATGGGTACAAGTTTTCTTTCGGAAAAGCCAAGATATTCTGACATTAAATAGTGGTGATGGTTACACAACTCTATGGCCAAATTAAAACCCACTGAGTTGCATATGTTAAATTAGTGAATTACATGTTATGTAAATTGTATCTCAATAAAACCCTTTGAAAAAGATGAATCAGAGATAGAATCATTCTACCATAACAACACATAGGCAGAGAGGATAGGAAGGGCATTCTAGGCATTAGAATTGCCAACATCCTTTCATGTTAACAACCCTCAATAATGTAAGCATTGAAGGAACAGACTTCAAAATATTAAGAGTTGTCTATGACTAACCCATAGTTAACATCATATTGAATGGGCAAAAGCTGGAAGCATACCCCTTGCAAACCAGCACAAGACAAGGATGTCCTCCCTCACCACTCTTATTCAACATGGTATTGGAAATTCTGGCCAGAGCAATCAGGCAAAACAAATAAGTAAAAGGCATCCAAATAAGAAGAGAGGAAGTCAAACTATCTCTGTTTGTAGGTGACATGATTCTATATCTAGAAAACCCCATAGTATCTGCCCCAAAGCTCCTTGATCTGATAAACAATGTCAGCAAAGTCTCAGGATACAAAATCAATGCACAAACATCACTAGTATTCCTAGACACCAACAACAGCCAAGCTGAGAGCCAAATCAGGAATGCAATCCCATTCATAATTGTTACAGAAAGAATAAAATTCCTAGGAATACAGCTAACTAGGGTGGTGAAAGATCTCCACAATGAGAGTTACAAAGTACTTCTTAAAGAAATCAGAGAAGACACAAACAAATGGAAAAACATCCTATGCTCATGGATAGTAAGAATCAATATCATTAAAATGGCCATACTTCCCAAAATAATGTACAGATTCAATGTTATTTCAATCAAACTACCAATGACATTCTTCACAGAACTAGAAAAACCTATTTTAAAATTCATATGTAACAAAAAAATAGCCCAAATAGCCAAGGCAATTATAAGCAAAAGAACAAAGCTGGAGGCACCAAATTACCTGAGTTTAAACTATACCACAGGGCTACAGAATGGTACTGGTACAAAAACAGACATATAGACCAATGCAACAGAACAGAGAGCCCAGAAATAAGGCCACACACCTACAACCATCTGATCTTTGACAAAGTTGACAAAAACAAGCAATAGGAAAAGGACTCCCTATTCAATAAATGGTGCTAGGATAACTGGCTAGCCATGTGCAGAAGACTGAAACTGGACCCCTTTCTTACACCATATACAAAAATTAACTCAAGATGGTTCAAAGACTTAAATGTAAAACCCAAAACTATAAAAACCCTGGAAGACAACCTAGGCAATACCATTCAGCACACGGGACTTGGCAAAGATTTAATAATGAAGACATCAAAAGCAATTGGAAAAAAAGCAAAAATTGACAATTGGGGTCTAATTAAAGAGCTTCTGCACAGCAAAAGAAGCTATCAACAGAGTGAACAGACAACCTACAGAATGGTAGAAAATAGTTGCAAACTGTGCATCTGACAATGTCTAATATTCATCATCTATAAGGAACTTAAGCAAATTTACAAGAAAAAAAACAACCCCATTAAAAAGTGGGCAAAGGACATGAAGAGACATTTTTCAAAAGAAGCCCTTCATACGGTCAACAAGCATATGAAAACATGCTTCACATCACTAATCATTAGAGAAATGCAAATCAAAATCACAATGAGATACCATCTCACACCAGTCAGAATGGCTATTAATAAAAAGTCAAAAAAATAACACTGGCAAGATTGTAGAGAAAAGGGAATGCTTATGCACTGCTAGTGGGAGTGTAAATTAGTTCAACCATTGTGAAACGTATGTGGTGATTACTCAAAAGAACTTACAATTACCATTTGACACAGCAATCTCACTATTGGGTATATGCCCAAAGGAATATAAATCATTCTACCACAGCAACACAGGCATGTGTATAATCATTGCAGCACTATTCACAATAGCAAAGATATGGAATCAACCTAAATGCCCATGAATGATAGACTGGAAAATGAAAATGTGGTGCATATACACCATAGAAAACTATGCAGACATGAAAAAGAACAAGATTATGTCCTTTGTAGTACCACAGATGGAGCTGGAGGCCATTATCCTTAGCAAACACACAGAAACAGAAAACCAAATACCTTATTTCTCACTTATAAGAGGAAGCTGAATGATGAGAACACATGGACACAAAGAGGGGAACAACAGTTAATGGGGCCTACTTACTTGAGGGTGGAGGGTGGAAGGAGGGAGAGGATCAGAAAAGCTACTTATCAGATACTATGCTTATTACCTGGTTAACAAAATAATCTGTACACCAAAGTCCCATGACATACAGTTTACCTATATAACAAATCTGCACATGTATCCCTGAACCTAAAATAAAAGGTTAAAAAAAAAACATTGCACCAGCAGGAACATACATAAATGTTTGAGAAAATACATTATGTTTACAGAAGTGCAAGTCACGCATAATGACTCAAGAACAGGGTGCCAGCAGGGAGTTTTAGGAGTGAGGCAGGAGACCGAGGATAAAGGTCAGATCCCCGGGGCCCTTTTTATGTAGCCTATTAAGAAGTTTGCATTTAGTTTCTGAAGGAGAGTCACAGAAGAATTTTAAGCTGAAAGTGATATGATCAAATTTGCATTTTAAAGCTCCAGCAGCTGTGGTTGGTTAAGACTCCGGGCACAGTGGGAAGGAGTAGGGTAAAAGCAAAGAGGTTAGTTAGAAGACACTGTACTAATTCAGATGAGAGATGATGATGGTTCACTAAGGCAAGGGTTGGGGGCGGGGAGGGAAGGGAGAAAGTGAACACCATGGTAGGTAGGGACCTGGAGGACAGATAAGCATATAGGATTGTGTTTACGTAACATATAAGCCAACCAAAGAACATGACCTGTGCCAAACAGCACCAAGAATGTGGGCACTAAACTTTGTCAAGGCACTAGGCTTTTTTGTAAAGAAGGAATGCACTTTGGAAAAGGCAAGACTCTTGCCTTTGGAATTGCAATGGGGCAAAGCAGTCAATTACTCTTTGTAGGAAATGAAGGAGTTAATGGTTGAACCAGTTAATGGACCACCTACAGTGCCTGAGGGCTTCCCCAGCAGGACCTGACCCCTAGCATTCAAGGTAAAAGAAGCAATCTTGGAGACCTTTATGAGCTAACTCAATTGAACTATTCCAAAAGAGCCCTGAACTGGACCACGAAGTCTGACAGTAGTGGGCATCCCCAGTAAGTTCTCCTTTTGTGTTTTGTTTTACATGATTGCTATATACTTCACAGATCCTAGTTTCCCAGTATTTGTTAGCCAAACTATAAAGGGATGGCTGCTATACCCTCAATATTACAACTGTCTTTTTTACCTACACACTTACCTAGCTCAGAATGTAAGTCCATTGGCCTTGCCAAAGTGGGGAAAATTGTTAGGCACGGCATGCCTCCATATAAGTCAATTTCTATATATTTATTGGCTATAGATCCGAATGCATAGGCTCTTCAGCAACTTCTAGGTCTTTTGTTAGTATCCTTTGAAACGTTTTCACTCAGTAATTTTAGGGACAGTATAAAAGTGTATATTCCATATATGCCTCTCTATATATATTCTCTGCCTATGTGTATGTTTATATATGTTCCCAATTCCCCTCCACCCATTCCTCTCCCTCTTAAAATTAAGAAGTAATCTTAAGCTGTCTATAAATAAAGGACTGAATTTTGTCATCAACATTCAACAAGCATTTTAGAAATCAGCTTTTAATAATTTAACTACCATTCACTGCATTGTTGCAAAAATGCAGACACTTTCTCAGAATTTCCCAGTTACCTGATGTAATGAAATAAAAAAATGGACATAGAGGAATGAAGTAATGTAAACATGCACAGGTAGATGTAGATTCATTACAAGCTGAAGGAGCCCCTACATTTACAAATTAGATAAAATGTATTTATATGCACATTTTGTCTATGGATTATGTGGGAAAAAAATCTGAAAAGATGCCATTTGATATGGATTGTAGAGCCAATTCACATAAATGTCAAGTAAAAGAAGCAGCAGGAAATAATGCAAATAGGGTCTGATGAGCTTTGTGTGCTTGGATTGGTAAATTCATGTAGATCCACATTTCATTTTGAGAGTGGCTGGAAATGGCACCACTGTTTGATATCTTTCATTTTCCTTTATTCCTCTTTACTAACCACCCTTAGCTCTTGTCTCTGAGCTTCCATTTCTAAGCAGCAATCAGGAAATGCCTTGGTGGGTCTTCTCCATCTTTAACTTGTCTCTCATTTCCCTTCTCAGAACCACAGCATTGTCTCACTGTTCTGACCTTTTATTTATACATGGTCCAAATCCTCTCGTCCCTTTCAACTCTTGTATAGTCCATTTTTCCCCATGGCAACAAGGTACATCAAAAACTTTTCCATCTCCTAGGCCACCTTATCAACAAAAATAGGATAAAAATTATTCTTTATTGAGTGTTTATGATGAGTCAGGCACTCATTTCTCTCTCTCTCTCTCTCTCTCTCTCTCTCTCTCTCTCTCTCTCTCTCCCCCTCCCTCACACACACACACACACACACATAAATACATACACACACATGTTCCAGCTAGAAGTAGCAAATACAGGATTTGAATATAAGCCTCTTTGATTCCAAGGCCTATATGGTTTTGTTTTTGCTAACATAGGCTCTTTCTTTTTTTATACTAATTGCTTCTGAAATTCTTTCTTATGACAATTTTCTGATGGAGGCTAGGGAGGAGATGGAAAGTTGTGGCAGAGAAAAGAGAAAGGAATGAAAAGAAGATAGACATCAGAGCTGACACCCATCTTTGGGACTTCTATCCTATTTGATCTGGTTTAGATTTAGAAAGTGGTTAGCAAGAGCTGTCTTTCATTCACCAAACTAGTTGGGTATCATACACAGTGACATGAAACAATAGCAAACAGAGAATTTAGCATGGCATAGAACTACCGTCATGATACAGAGTTCTCTGGGAAGATAATATCTATGCCCTGTCTGTCAACCCTCTCAGTTGGTGCCCTTTAGCTATGCAGCACAATTGGCAAGCTTGGTCCTGCAGTCTTGGTTCACTGGGTCCTCTGAATGATTATGCCTGTTCTTGCCTCCATACTCATCTTCAGCTCCTTGGCTCTGTCTGCCTTTCCTGTCAGAATGGAACAGGACAAGCCCAAACAGGATGGTTGGTAAGGAAACTAGGCTGACTTATCTAGATTTACAGAGATTTAAATATATGGGGGAAAATGGATTTCAGGGGGGCGAGGAATAATGAGTGTGTGTGGAGATAGGGTAAGGGGAGGTTAGTTCCCAAAGAAAAATGAGAGAGTCCAGTTTTGGTGTGAGTGGCCAAGGACAGAGTGGGGTTACCAGCCAGGCAGAGTTGATGCTAGACTCCCAGACTGTGGATTCCCTTATCTGGAGGCTGGATCCATTCCTGGAAACTAGGAGGCAGCTGAGTACAAGTTGGGCAAAAGAGGCCCCAGGTGCAGCAATTATAGAGCTGCCTGAGCAGCAAGTTACATGAGTCATTTTACTTTCTGGGCTCAAGTTTGCATGACCAGAATGGTACAGAAAATAAAGGGACAGCTTGGCATCTACTTTTCTCTCAACCTTTGACCAGAGACCAAACCAAGTTAATGCTCATTCACTTAGCCCTGGCTTTCCCTTCCATCCCAAGCCCAACACTTTAGCCCAACTCAAAATCAAGCCTGTTGGTTTTTATTTGATGTCATTTTGAAATATTCCTCAGTGAAAACAACCCCAGTTTATCAAAAGAGCTATGATAATAATTTCAGAGCCCTTTTTATAATTTCAGCTATTTTTCTGCAGTTATTTTCAGGGCATTTTACCATACATGAACTCACATTTTTCTCCTGATAGTGCTAAGAGACAGTAGCCAAGCATTACTAGTCTCCTTTTAATTAGCAAGAAAATAGGGGTTCATAGAGGGTATGACTTGCTTAAATGGTATAAACTCTGCCCCTCCTCAAAGAATGGTGGCTTCTGGACTTGCTCACAGATTCCATTTCAAAATTTCCTTAAAGTTAGCACATCACATACCTCCCACTGTGACCTTTTAGTGATTCATTTTCTGTCTTGTGTTCTGTAACTCCCTAATGCCTTGGAGAGGGAGATCTCAGCACACAGTTCTGCCACTTCCTCATTTTTCTCATACTGAGATGCTCTACGCTTTTATTCATTCCAGTCCAAAGATACTTTGTTTTCTCCTTACAAATACAGGGAGTTTTCCTGGAAGGCCATCGAAGTGGCTCCAACGTGGTTTCAACTTACTTCAGAACAAGGCCAAGAGACAGACCCTGTGGTTTTCACATATACATTCCAAAGAGCCCTTGGGCAAGGTGTCTGGATTGCTTTGGCTAATTGTTTCTGCTCAGTGGAAAAGCTTTTGTCCCTTTCCCTAGACCCATCCATTAGGGAAGCAAGAACTGAGAGCCTGGGCACAGTTCTTCAATGATTTGATCATAGGGTTTTCTCTCAAGCCAAATTCAATTGTAGGTCGAAAGACACAGTAACTTCAGAAGATGGAATCTGAATTTTAAATCTATTTCCTACGGAATCTTGGACAGCATGAAGTTATGAATCCTTTAAATAAGGGGGAGAAGTAAGAGTCTTCCTTGTTACAAAACAAATATATATCCCCAGTCCTGCAATATTTTGACACAGATGAGTTTCCCTCAAGAAGAGGACATCTGTAGGGGGGCTGATGGAAGTGCCAGAATAGTTTTCTCAGGGTTGACAATGCTGTCAACATTTATTTCCTACAGAGAAACAGAACATGTTTCTGGTGGAGCTAGCCTGTTGTCAATGCTGACTACTGATTTTTCTGGTGCAGGGACTAGGACAAACTGCACTGCTCTTAATTTGCGAAAAGAACACAGGCTTTGGACTCAGTCACAGTTTTAAATCCTGGCTTAGCTGTTTCCTACATTTGTGATCCTGGGTCTAAATTAACTTCTGAGTTGCAGTTTCCCCATCTGTAATATTTGAATAATAATATCTCAATTGTTGCTGTTTTAATGATTACATGGCAGACTATACATAAAGTGATTAACCAAGTGCCTGCCACATAGGAAAGGGTCAATAAATTGTATTTTCTATCAATATTATTACCACCACTACTAGCACTGGGTAATTATTCAATTTATAGGCACTGAATTAGGAAATCCTATTCCACAAGAGATGAAATGCCAGCCCATATAGGCTGGGGACTAATTCTTTGGCTAGTTGGTCAAGTATCAGATGACTGAAGCTTTCCTTAGGTAAAGCCTATTATTTCTGGGGTTTTTTTTTTTTTTTTGCATTTTACTGCTGTGCTCCCCAAAGCAAAATGATTGGCCCTATCCTGTTGTCTATTTTTACCCTCTCAGCATTATTATGGTGGGGGAAGGTGTGTTGGTCAATGAACAGTGTGGAGCCACTGAAAGTTTTGGAGCAGGGAAGTTGTACAATGAAAATGGTGTTTTAGGATGAGAAATGTGGTGGCACCACACCACACAGACAGGTGGACCGAGATTTGAAGCAGAAATATTACTAAGGAGTCTGCGAAATAATCGAGACATCAGGTCATAAGGAAAAGGAAAGGACTGCTGTGTGAATCAACTGGAGATGGTTCACGTGCCCAACAATGACAAAAACAGCACACAATGACACAACAAACAGCACAGCAGGATTAATGAGTGGGAAGTCAAAAATAGCACCAAGGTGTTGAACATGGGAAGGCTGATAATTCAGATAAAGAGATGGGAGGGGGAAATGCTTTTGATTTTTAGACATCTTGTATTTGTCACATATAAGCCATATACACAGGATTGTTTAGTAGGCATTATGGATCTGACATCAAGAAGGAAGATTGGAGCTGGAGAGGTAGATTTAAGAGACTCTTTCCTGTATCCTAATAAGCCATATTCATCACCACCTCTGCCCCTTTGTTCATGCTTCCCCGCCTGCCAGAAATATTCATCTTCTTATCAATTTATATATAACCCTTCTTCAATTTCCAGTTCTCCCAGAAATTCCTCCCTTAGTACCCTAGTTCCTGATGAGCTCTCTCCCATGAACTCCAATAGTTCCCATAATACTTACTACCTGTGTCTATTATTAATTTTGCATTTAAATAAATTATTACCATTAACGTGGCATTAATGGTTCAGTGGTTAAAAGGTCAACTGTGGACACAATTTTTTTTTTTACCTACAAAAGGATAAGCAATTATGGTTCATTCCAGGGAAAAAAGGGGAGAGTATAAAGGTAAGAAAAGTAGGTTTATAATATGGAAATTAGATTTTCAAGTGTGCACATTTATCATCAGATCTATACTGAAATCCAGACTATATAAAGTCCTGTGTTTAAATCTCAGTTCTATCACCTTACTAACTGTGTGATCTTGGGCAGGTCACTCAACTTTTGTATGCCTCAGTTTCTCCTCTGCAAAATGGGGGTGATGGTAATTACCTCAACAGTTTGTTGGAAAGAGTAACTTACATGTAAAGTGATTAGAACAGTTGCCCGACACATAATAGGAGCTATTACGTATTTGTAAATATATTTTAAAAATTTACATGTATACTGGTTCCCCAAATAAATCATAAATTTCTTAGTGGCAGGAAATTTTTCTTAACATCCCTTTTCCTCATAGCACCTAGCACTACTAAGTACTTTACAGGAGTAATTTGCACATTCAGTTGTATGTAAACACAAGTCCCAAGCCAAGGCTGGCTGATACGACTTCTGTTGTACGGAAATATCACCATATACCATGGACTATGGGGTGCTTACTGGTACCCACTATACTGCTTGCTCCAGTCATTTTCTAAGCAGGTTTTAGAAAGAATCAGACTAGGGGAGGAACCAGGGAAGTTTTTCTCCTCCCACAGCTCTGCGAAGGACACCACTTCCCTTTGGAGTTGCCAGTAGGAGAGCTAGGGGAGCTAATGGAATGTCTAAGCTGTCTTGTTTCAGTGCTCTGTAGCATTGAAACAAAGGCTCCTATTGGCCTGTGGGACTGTGCTCAAAGCAGAACAAAGAATGTGATGCAGACACCACCCCACCCCTTGCCTTTCTATATCCCTGGCCTGGAGATGGGGAAAGGGGAAAAGAAGCCAAGAAGCAGGGACCATCCAATATACTACAGGACATCCCACATACTACTTTGTGTCAGTCGACACTGCAAATAATGCTTGCTGGGAAGTCAGGAGAGCTGGGTTCTGGCTCTTAGGTGCTAAGTAGTGTGTGACATAGGGAAGATCCCAAGATCCTAAGCTTTGTATCCTAGTTCCCTAATCTAAAAAAAAGATAATTATCCATTTCCAACTTAATTCATAGTGCAATTATGAGGAACAACTGAGGTAATAGATTTGGAAATACTTTGCAAAGTGCATAGCACCTAATTCATGTTAAAAAAGATTGTTAGTGTGAATCGCTCTTAGCTAGAGAAGAAAGGTATTCTTGTGCTGTTTAAAACAGTAGCCAATAGTCACCTGACTTTTGAACATTTGAAGTGTGACCAGTCAGAACTGAGATATGTTGTAAGTGTAAAATTCAACTCAGTTTCAAAGAATGTATAATTTCTTACATTAATTATGTTAAAATGATAATATTTTAAATGTATCATTACATGAAATATGTCAAAATTAATTTTGCCCATTTTGTAACTTTTTAAGATGTGGCTACTAGAAAATGTAAAGTTACATACATGATTTACATTTATGACTCACATTATATTTCCTTTGGACAGAGCTGGTCTAGACAGTCACTTTCAGGAAGGTCAGAATGGCCAAGTCCCTCTATCTTAGGCAACCCAAAGCAGCCTACCAGGTTTGGAAAAGAAGGACCCTGGGATACAGGTCTCTCATGAACCCTGCTGTTTTGTGTCCCTTGACCTCCCCTTCTAAAGGCTGTATATTTCATTAGAGAAGGCTTTCTTTCTTATGAGTTTGGGAACAGGAAAGATTGGACTTTCAGAAATAGGTACACATGAGTTGGGGGAAGGGGAATGGAGAACATTGGATTGCTACAACAATGACTTACTGTTGAAGAATAGCAAACTAATTATCACATTACAATTCTCTCAGCCTACCAGGGTGGGTAATTAGCTTCCTTCGGGGCTCCTTTAAAAAAAGAAAGAAAAAGAAAAGATTCCTTCCTAGCAACTAGCTATTTTGTCCTTTTAATTCAATTCAATTCAACTGGGGGCAAAGTTACATAAAAGGAAAATTAACACGTTAATGGCTGAAATGGAAAGAGAGAGAGACAGGTCTTTACGTCTGAAGCCAGGCTTACCTTTGCTCATCAAAATGGCAAGTTCTGGGTTAATCAAAGCATGGCAGTGCATACGCTTTTTTCAAGTATCCCATAGGAGCCTCCTGGGCTCAGATTTTATCTTTTTACCACAGTTCAGTTCCATGGCCTGATTTAAAGACAGACATCGCTAATATGTCTTGGATTCTTAGAGTCCATCAGGTCTGCCTAGTGAAAATGAGTTCCTTGCAGCAATATTATATGGACAACCAAATCCTTACTTAACTTGAGTTTCGGGCTTAGCAACAGATATTCCATTTGGGGCAAACTCAATATTGGCAGAAGTGAAGATTGAGCTTGAAGAGAATAAAGTAGAAGGATTTGATTTATTCATGGGACAGAACAAGAAACATTCAACTTAAAGTCTAAAGATTAAGGAATAAAGAATCAAATTATAGCACAAATTACAGACCAAATAGCATCAATTTACTAAACCTCAAGTCAGAATGAACCTAGCTATTAACTGAACCATGAATTGGACCGTGTGTGTGTATGTGTGTGTGTGTGTGTGTGTGTGTGTGTGTGTGTAGTCTTTCTTTTGTCTTCAAAGGAAGGTAGTTAAAATTTCCTAGAAATTACCTTCCATTGGCCTATCTTCCATAACCGTTTGTTATTCAGGTTGATCGGAGGTTTATAAATACATTCACAAGCTCCAGATCCAAGACTGACTAACACGGGATGGAAACAGGGTGATACTACCATGTCCTAGAAATGAACAGAGCATTTTTGCCCCACTTAACACTATTATCATTTGGTTAAGTGTATTTTAACTTGTATATGTCCCTGGCTAACAGCTAAAAAAATGTTTGACATTTTATGAAACAATCGTTTCTTTTTAAATCTCAAATATCTGTAAGGAAAAATTTATGCCAACTGAAAAGTATGCATTGTCCATAGCTTATCATTCTAGTTACCTGCTTTTGTTTCTGTCTGAGCTATTTTACAACTCTGTAAATTGTAAATACTGATAACAATGGAAAATTATTCTTATCTAGAATTCAAATTCTGAATTCTCTAACAATGATATCAAATCTCAGAGAAGGCAAAAATCTTGCACAAATCCCAAAGCTAGGACTCTCCAACTCCCAGGTTGGAATGGTCCTGAGTGAGGTGGAAGCAGAGAGGGGGAAATGGGCATAGCAAATCCAAACCTTAGCTAAGGTGCTGTTTTGCCCGACATCAGCTTTGCTCTTATGGAATGTTAACTAAATGAATGCCTTGGACTAGGCTCTAAACAAACTGCCATGAAATGGGCTTGGTTATGTTACAACCCTTCAGGGTTGGAATCATGAGGAGGCTCTAGACACATTATCTGAGATTGGCCCAAACATTCTGGCAATTGCCATAAAGATTGTCTAGACTAGGGTTTGACTTCAGTTATGTTAATGAACATCATGAACATAAATGAATATTCCAATTCTTTAAACTGAGAACACCACATTAGATTGGTGGTAGGAAACGGGTTATTTGTAATTTTGATATTTGCCAAGCAAATTCCCCTCATACACCTAAATTGATTACTTTGTTTATTATGTGGTTTGGAATAAATGCTCATTTCTTTTTTTTTTTTAAGTGAAGGAGTTATGAAAAAGCAAGGGCATATCTTGCCTGCCAAAGCCTGGGTTGGGTTCTATTATATTATAATTCCCTTCAATTTGACAAATGTTCATTGAATTCTAATGTATTCCTGTTATACTTTTGATATCTTAGATTCAGTGAAGTGCATATTTTGTAGAAAGAAAATTCTATAGGTGGCATTCTGGAGATCAGTGATTTGACATACATTTAAACTTTGTGTAATTATAGGTAGTTGTGTTCATGTGTGCTGGGTAACCAATTGGATGCAGTCTGCAAAGAGAATCTATTTACTTCAAGCTGATACCACCTAAAAAATTTCTATCTGATGGGTTATATGGTGGTTGAAAAACAGATGTACAAATTCTTCAATATTCCTTCCTCTAATAAATAGTCTACTTCCTCTCTCTTTGAATATAAGTTGGTCTTAGTGACTACTTCCAATGAACATAATAAAGAAGAAGTTACAGTGTTGGCTATGGAGACTAGATCACAAAAGGGACTAAATCTTGTTCTTTATTCATTCTCTTGGATCACAAACTAAGGTGGGAGATCTTGCCAACAGTCATATTGTAAGTGGATCCTATAGCCCCACTTGAACCTTCAGTTGACTGCAGCTCCTACCAATATTTTTACAACATCTGCATGAGAGACTCTGAGCCAGAACCACCTAAATAAACCACTCTAGAATTTCTTGCCTGACAAAACTGTGAGATTAAAAATAATGCCTTTTTTTAAGCCACTAAGTTTTGGGGTGGTTAATTTGTTTCACAGCAAGATACAAGTAATACAGGCTAAAAATCCCAGAAATAGTTAGTGCTGTTTCTGAGAAATGACTAGCTAAGCAATTATTGCCAGACTTTATTACTCTTGACCAAGTGTTTTAAAGTGTATTTTTGCAAGTCTCTGCTTAAAAACTGTCCAATTTTATTCTCAGCCCAAGTGTTAAAAACCTAGGTCTTTGTAGTTTCAGCAATACAAATTTGCTTAGATACAGATGTGTGTGCTCCTCTGTACACTTGATCAAGATAGCATCAAGGCACATGTATTTTTATTTCTTCAGCAAACGTTATCTAAATGCTTGAAGGATCTCTAGCACCATGTTGGGTAAAATAGGTACTTTTGTATATCTATTTATTTGCAAATATTACTGGAGCATCAACTAGGGTCCAGGCACTGTGCTCTGCACTGAGGATATGAAAATGAACCTACCACATTGCCCTTGAGGGGCTCAGTATTTAATTGGGGAAGTAGACACATAAACACATACTTTACAACACAGTGTGGTGAATATTACCCCAGAGATATGAATGGCATGCTATGGTATTGAAGAGGCTGGAACGACTATCTCTATGTGAGGTCTTGAAGGATGAATAGGAGTTTTCAAGCAGAAAAGGCTGATGGGTTATAGGGATGGCATTCCAGGTGTGGGGGAACAGGGATTGCAAAGACATGGAAGTATTAAAAACCTGAGTTGCCTTTTCATACTTTAATTTCCTCAACCCAAGAATAAAGAGATGGCTGGTGATATGCGTGCCCCTGGCAGTGTGAGGCAGGCAATACAGGCTATTCATCTTGGCACAAGCATTTCAAGGCCATCAGGCTGCTCATGATGCCCCAAACTGCAGGGCTCTTTTGTTTCCTCAAGGCTAGCAGACTGCCTGCAAGAATTCTCATGATAAACTCTGAGCCTTGGAATGACAAATGTATGTCTTTTGGACCATATAATTTCCTCAGTGTGAAGAACCTAAAATTGTGCATAAATCTAAGCTTCTGAACTTGGACTTCTGAGGCCTTTTATTTTTGATATTTGTTATAAAAGAATGGAAGACATTGCCTCTTAGATCAGTGCCACTCAAACTCTGGGTCCAATACAAGATAGAGTTCACATCAGAATGCAAATCAACATACTGCTGCCTTCATCAATCAAATCAGGCTCTGAAAAAAAGTCAGCTGAACTAAATGGTTTGCTTAATGGCATAGTTTATTTACATTTGGCACAAGCTCCTAATCTTGCCACAGACTGACTGG
Source organism: Sapajus apella (assembly GCF_009761245.1). Lineage (NCBI taxonomy): Eukaryota > Metazoa > Chordata > Mammalia > Primates > Cebidae > Sapajus > Sapajus apella. The sequence continues at coordinate 4,208,645 of NW_022437013.1, read as the reverse complement.
TAACAAATAGTTCATGGGTTGGCAGTGATCAATAGACCACATGTTTTAGGTAATTCACTATCCATTAAATAAAATCTTCTATGGTAAATCACTTTGTTTTTCGTTAGAACCCATCTATGCTTTCTTTTCCCATTGTGAAGTTTATACAATTTATCTTGTCTCCCTATATATATGCCATATATATATATATACACACACACACACACACACACACACACACACACATATATGTAAATACACACACACACATATATATATGGTATACTTGTTTCCCTTTTTGTTTGGCTTCTAATTACTTCAGAGTCAAATTTGAAGCTCAAGTGAGTCAACTATGTTGACACTTTGGGGTGTTTTTTTTACAATCTTGTTCTTGATTCTGATTTTCAGTTTCAGGTTTATGGTTAACTTGATTATTCCATTGAATATGTTTTTGCCACATGATGTTGAAGATGATGAAAATGATGACAACCACGACACTAAGCATTACAGCAAGCATGGACAATGGGCCAGGTTTCTGGTTTGCATCCATTTGAGTGGAGTAATGATTGTAGCTGTGCCTCCATGATTCCAAACAAGTTTGACTGTTTTAGTCTCTGAATTGATAGAATGGAGTTTCATGGAGACACAGTGGTGTTCATGAGGAACTGATTCCTCTGCATGCAGAGGGTTTTGTCTTCCATAAATGAAGTCAGCGTGCACAGTTAGGAAAAGAGCACTCACCGTCTTGGTCGTTACCTGAGTCAGCTGGAGACTTGCTTCGGCGCATAGGACCAGGGCTCTTGGCTGAACTCTTCTGAGGTGTTGGGGATGCCTTTGGGCCAGCTGTAGCTGATGGGTTTCCCTTCATGACTCGGCATTCTGGGACAAAGGGACACAAACAGCTTAGTGGGGGTAAAACAGGCTCAGCACGTTATCAGCCTCTGGAAACTGGAGTAACTACCACAGGCCAAAGGACCTAAATGGGTTAGGATTACAGTGTGGTCCGTATTATTGGTAGGAACCATGGTTGTGGGCAGGGAGGCATTAGGGAAATGTGAAAAAGCCACCTGGGTTAAGCTAGGTGTTTAAGACCCTGAATTATGGAAACAAGGGCAAGAGTCCAAAAGCACATCAAGTAAGCAGGTCAAATAGTCAACTCAATCATTTATGGAAAAGCTAGCTATATCTCAGAATAGCACCTATTGATATAATGTTTAATCGATTTCCCTGAAGTAGAGATTAACAGCTCAGGGGCTATAGCTACACAGATGAAACATCCATGAGTAATTTGAAGGATAGGTAGGGAGCTACCACTTATTGTCTATTACATGCTACATGTAATAGTCACATGATATAAATAGTCACTTTATATAAATATAAATAGTCACTTTATATAAATATAAATAGTCACTTTATATAAATAAGCACTATAACCCCACCATCTTGCATTTATACAATTTTTTAAAATTTCCCATGTATGTTACTAAAATCCCTTATGCTGGTTTAATGAATATATTGGCCAATAGTAACTCTGCCACTCAAAACTTAAGAAAGCTTGCTGGTGTGTGGGAGAGTCTGCCAAACATTCCTGCATTTGTCCTAGCCTCAGTCTGACACATTTGGAACTCCCTTTCTATGCAGGTCACTCAACATCCCCTACTATAGTCATTTTGGGCACTAATAGTGCTAATTTATTAGAGGGATTATTATACTCATTTTGCTGATGAGAGTACAAAAACTTAACTCCCCTGCCTAGGACCACAAAACAAGAAATTAGTAGATCAAGGACTAAAAGTCAAGCCTCCTGATTTCCAGTTTAGTGCTCTTTCCACTACCGTTTCTCCAACTTTGTGCTGTGGTGCACAAAGGGAAATCAAACAGCAGGGTAGAGATATAGTCTTTCCTTTAAACACTTTCTTGTTGCCTCCTACTTAAAGGTGCACTGAAATGTAAATTAAACAGACGGATTAAAGGAGCTTTTCTGGTAAATTGAATATTTTAGAAAACTGAGTTAAGCAGAAAGCCCCTTTTGTTTGTTTCACTTCTTATTTTGGTTGGTGACCTTTAGTGATCACTGTCCAGAGCTGAAGGCATAGGAAATTGGACATAACTTGGGGTTTGTTTAGCTCTTCTATAGTCATTGCCTCTTCCTGAAGAGAACACAGCAGAAATGCCACCTTTTTCAGGATTCTTGTCACTTGAGTTGCTTCTAAAGTCTATATTAGCAAAATTTCCTTTGAGTTTTTTCACACTTTGCTTCTCCTACATGGGAAATACGCTTTGAACATGTCTTTGCATCAGCATCACATTCTAACCTTGTTGCTGCGTGAGCTAATTAACCTTTAATGTATAGCTGGAGCTTGGACTCAAACAAAAAGAGATGGGAAGATGATTAGATCCTTCTCATGATTAACAACCCTCTGTAATCCTGAATCACAAGGTAGACAAATGGGGCAGCAAGTCTCATGTTGTGAAAAGATGTGGAAGAATCTCTCTAAATTGGAACCATAATCAATGAGCTAAATAGCTGGAAGATGAATAGGAAAAAAAAAAAAGGATATGTATAATATCCAAGTTCTGACTGAAAATGTTCCTTCCTGGAGTCTGATTGTGCCTGTTATCCCATGTGACACGATATATGGTTCAAGAAATATGTTCATTATTGGGGCAGATAGTGAGTTTTATTGAGTTTGGAGCCTGGGGCTCTGGGACATCCAGTTGAACTTTCAGTTTTACGTGGGTCACGACACATGTTTCCAAATATACAGCAGAAAGTCAAACATTATAAGCCCTTGAAGGATCATGCATGGATTTTCTCCACGCCATACAAACCTGTGGAAATCCTAAGGGATAGAAGGGGAGAAAACAATGGAGCAATAAAACCCAGTGGTTATGCTTACCGTTTTCATCCAGAGAAAAGTCATCCTGAGCGTAGCGAAATTTTTCAGGACCACAGGCAATAAACACATCATCATCACCAAAGAAATCATGGAGACAAGTTACCTATGGAAAAAGCAGAAACACTAATTGGTATATGATGGTCCTGTGACGATGAACCTCACACTATGTTGACAAGGGGAAAAGCTTTACATCCAGGCCATTATCTTCAGCTCCCAGGGGGTTCCTTTTTCTCAAAATACCCACCACACTCATAGTCTGCATCACGACCCCTAGTGAGTGATGGTACACTGCGTACCATTGTCTATCTATGTTTCATGTGTGGTAGTTTCAATTTCATCAAGAGTAAGACTGAAACCATGTCCAAATGGAATACAGCTAGTGCTCGACTTACAACCACGATTGGTTCCGACAGACCGGTTGTAACACAATTTGGTCATAAGTTGAGTAGGCTATATGTACAGTACTGTGAAATGATGTTATAAAAATCTTTAAGTCATATTTTATCATAATTTTATTTCATTATTGTTATATATCATAATTTTCTTTGTTCATTTTATGCCATTTGTATCATGTCTACACCATTTTGTTTCTTATTTTTACATTCGTCAGGTTTAAGTAAAACACTGCATTACCAGTACAACTGGCTTAATATTTGCAAAATATACAAAATTACAAAATACAGGTGCATACAAAAATACAAAATACAGGTGTAAAAAATACCATAGGAAACATTTTCCCAATTGCAAAACATATCAAAATATATAAACATGTACGAAACATTTTATTGGCTGCTGGTGCTTGGCTGCGGATCGTTGATGTCGTCATCTGAGGCAGCAGTTGGGGTTACTGGAGTTGGTTTTTTCATAAACATGGTGAGCTTTGTCTGAATGGTATGTTTCTTTTTTTCTTCATAAATTTCACGATACAGACGAAACACGTCGTGCGCCATCCGTTCAATCCTTGCAAATCGTTCGATGTTTGGGTCCATTGCTTCGAAACGTATAAGAAGTTTATTGGGAGGGGTTTGATGAAAAATATCCAAGACACAAAACACAAATTGCTGTACTGAGTCTAGGATAACAGTTGAAATGGTGCACACGGAGATGGTAGTGCTGCCGGAAGCTGGTCCGCACTGTTGTACGCCCAGCTGGGCAACGTTTGTGCTGCCAGACGCGGAGCAGTCATGGCTAGCGATTGTGGTCGTAAAGTCGAATGGTTATAAGTTGCATAGGTCGTAAGTCGATCAATACCTGTACCCTTTTCTGAAGAAAAGTCAACCAGCAGATGGCCCTACGAATGTCACCTTTTCTCAGAGTCTCAAAGACAGGGAGCTCCTGTCCCAACTCTAGGGCAGGGACTGGTCCAAGGCAGATGAGAAAAATCTACCGCCTGAAATGGATAGACCCTGTAGCTGACCCAGAAGTGTAAATGTGCTGCTTCATCTGAATGGGTTCTAAAAGGAGGACACAATTTATTAACTGCTTTGGATACACAAAAATTGAACTTTTGCTAAAAGCTGGCCAAGAGTACCATTTTTTCCTGTGAAACCAGAAGAGGAAAACTTAAAACTTCATCATAAGCAATGGGTCCCAATAGGCCTGAGTTTCTGCTGGTAGATCCATGTTCCCAAGACCCTCATGCCTGCTAGCATCCTAAGCATTACTGCTTCTCCACAACAGAGAGACAGTCTCCCCAACCCCCTTTCTGCACAAAGAGATGAGGGTCCCTGGCAAAGTACGTTGCTCCCTGCAGTCTCCTCACTTCTCGGCTTTCCTAATTACATCTGATAATTAGTCCAGCACATCAGGGAAACCCCAGGAGGAACCACAGAGTCAAAACATGCTTATCCCACTTCTTAGTTTGAAAGTGTTCAAAGCCTCTAATTGTTCTAAGTTTCTCATTCAAGCTGCCAGCAATGGCTTTCCAGAGGCATGGTGCTCACAAACTAACAACAGCTTGCTGGGTGCAGAGAGCAATATGTTACCTTAGAAAAATGTTTATATTAATAACATCACCCCCACTCAAGGTTAATCCCTGTTTTCTCAGCCAAAATGATTGCAAGCCTTACACAAAAGGTGATATACTTAAAGATTATCACCATTGTGTCAGCCTCCCAATCATCCAATAGATGCCCAGAGAAGGAAAGGTGGCTCAAAGGACTACAGAGTCACTCTCATTAAGCCTCTTTCCAGTCCTGGGTCCTGACCTCATCAAATTCGCCAACACTTGTTCTTCACCCATTCATTCCATGATCACAGAATGACAATCAGAGCTACCAATTAATTGAATGCTTACTCTGTGACAGGCACTCTGGTAAGTACTTCCAAATCTGTCATCTCATTTTACCCTCACAAGAAACCCTAGAAGTCAGTATTTACTGTCATTACTATTTTAGACTTGGGAAAGCTGAGACCCAGAAATAAGTTTTCCAGGTAGAAATCAATGAGGCCAAATAAACACAGATTAATCTAACTTCAAAGCCTGCCCTTTTAACCACTTGGCAATACGAAACACTTACATATAGATCAGTCACTGGAGAGAATAAGATGACTAAGACTCAGGCCATGACTTCATGGAACTCACAGTCTGATGAGGTGAGATACATTGAAACAGAGCATTTTGTTCTGTTGGTGCTGTGAAAGATATTGATTACCATGTCCAAATAACCCTAGTCACTGGTTAGTATTGTTAGTTCAATAGGCATCCTGCATATTGTCCTGGTAGTGGATCCAATGACAGAGGCTACCTGGTTTTGAGCCTAGCTGCAGATCTCTCACCAATATCTTGGACCTGGGCCCAGTTAAACACAGAGCCCTTAACTCTGATACACCAAATATCTTCCAACTATTTACCTGCCACCACATCCTGACCCTGAAGGCCTCTGCCATATCTTCTTATTCGAGGCTGCCTTTGACCCTGACTAGCTGACTTTATTTTTGGTCATGAGTCAGGAAAACCTCACCCACGGATACCCCTCTGTTAGTGGTCTCTAGGATTTAGCACTTTGTTTCAAGACCTGCCTGTATTTTCATGAGGACTCACTTAGTTCTCCCCATTGGATCACAGGTTTCTGAATCTAACAACCAAATTTATACCTTCCTCTGTATCTTCCAGTAGTTCCTTGTAGAGAGCTTATCACACACTGAAAATTTACTTAGGGCTGTTTCTGCCTCAGATGCATGCAAAGAAGTTAAGAAACAGGAACTTTCAGGGGCTTTGTAAGGATATACAAAGACAGATAAGTAGGAATAAGAAAGATGAAATCAATTGTGGCAGATGCAGAGATTAACATTTAGAGACTTTAAAAGGTAACACAAATACACAAATTTAGTAAAAAGAAAGTAGAAATAACTGTGAATTCAGAAACTATTCTTCACATAAATATGCTAATTAGTTTGAAAACAAACGTAATGGATGATTTTTGAAGAAAAGTCTAAATAATCAAATTAGCTCAAAAAGAAATAGAAAATTGAAACTAATAGCTGTAAAAAGAATTTAGTAAATAATTCAAACAGCAATCTTCCTGCAAAGTCACCAGAGCATTCATTTTGGATGCATTTGTGGAAATTGCTTCCTAAGAAGAAAACCTAAAGCTCCAAAGCAGCCATCTCAGACACATGCTATGATAGCCTATTGTAGGACAATAACGCCTTACATGTTGCTCTAGGGGTTGCTGTTACAATGACCCACCCTCCTTCAACCCCAAGCCTCTCCACTGGCACCCAGGCTTTGGGAAAAGCCTTTGGATAACCCCCCGCTTTAGGGAGCTTCTAGGAAAGGCAAAGTCCCCTACGCTTCTGACAGGCTCACAATGGTGTGGCTGGCTTCAAACACATTCATGTTGCAATCCAGCTGTTCAGCATCAGATTTCTTTGTGTGATCCCATTCCACATTTTACTGGCTCCCAAATGTAGACAAATGTACTTTGTGCATGTGGATACCCAGCTTTCCTAAATGTCTTGGCTATTGAGACACAGCAGCCCCCCCATCTTTGTTACAGGGTTGGGAAAATAGAATGCTCTCCATCTTAAATAAGAAGAACTCAAAACACAGAGTCAAAATGTCCCAAGGGTACATAGCTGGCTATGGCAGAGTTGAGACTAGCATTCAGGTGTCCTGCTTCAAATTAAGACAAAACAGTTCAATTTCCTGAAAGAACATATCTTCCTGAAGCCCTGACTTCAAACGCATATCTATAGCCTAGATAGGAGAGTCTATATTTGTCCTAGTCAATGCCTGCTATGCATTAGAACATCTTACTGGATTGAAAAAAAAAACTTCTTTAAGTATCATATTTTTAATCTATGGACAACAAAACTTCTGTTCATTACTGTAACTAATAACTGAGTATATGGTGGAGAAGGATGGGGAGAAGGAGAAAGAAAAGAAAGAGGAAGAAGGAAAAGAAGGAGGAGGAAGAGAAGAATAATGGACTATAAGAAATAATTCTCAAATGAAATTCACACTCACTTAACACCTGCTTTTTAAAATTCCATGGAAGTAATGTGATACAAAGTCCACCTTAGCTTACATTACACGTGTATAATTTTCCAAATTAGTTTTTTGAGATAGAATTTCCATTACAAGGGGCAACAGAAGTAGTGAATATAATAATCATTATGATATCACTTACAGCATCCCCAGGGATCAAAGGTCTTGCTGACATCAGCTTCAGTATGAGTCATACTTGGATTTTTAAGTCAGAGAAGAGAACACAAAGGCATGACACCTACCTTTATAATTAATCAACTTCCAGCACAAAAATCAATAAAATCAACTCACATTAACATTGAACCATTAACTCAATGCTCTTCCTTTAAAAAAAAAAAAAAAAAAAAAAACAGCAGGTGTTGAGGGAAGGGAAGCCAGCTTGGCTGTACATTAGCGTGAACAATAGATTATATGGATAGTCTAGTGGCTTAAATGTCAAAGTACAAATGGGGAAATGGAGACAACAGAACACTGTGTCAGAGCAGTTTGATTCTATTGGCTGCAAATAGAAACTTCACTGTGTGACTTGATTTAAGCTTGACTAGATTCTCCATCCACATATTATGGATGCTGGCAGTTCATTTTTGAACATGCTTGTTGCTAGTAGATTCTACATTTCACTTACCTAACTATTCAGAAAGAAATGTTATCTCGAGAAGTAAGTCTTGCTCAGGTATCTATGATGCTCACTTTTAACTTGTAGAATATTTTCATTGAAAGTTCAGGCCGGGCACGGTGGCTCAAGCCTGTAATCCCAGCACTTTGGGAGACCGAGGCGGGTGGATCACGAGGTCAAGAGATCGAGACCATCCTGGTCAACATGGTGAAACCCCGTCTCTACTAAAAATACAAAAAATTAGCTGGGCATGGTGGTGCGTGCCTGTAATCCCAGCTACTCAGGAGGCTGAGGCAGGAGAATTGCCTGAACCCAGGAGGCGGAGGTTGCAGTGAGCCGAGATCGCGCCATTGCACTCCAGCCTGGGTAACATGAGTGAAACTCCGTCTCAAAAAACAAAAAAAAAAAAAAAAAAGAAAGTTCAATTCCACCAATATTGATACATTAAGTACTTACTAGGGCAAAGGAACTCTGAGAGAGATACAGAAATGTACAATAAAGGGTCCTGTCTTCAAAGAGTTGAAAACATAAGAAGCAAGTCAGAATTACACAAATAATTGGAATACAAGGCAGACTGTTTTTAGCACCATTATAAAGATGCAAAGAAAAAGGGAAGCACAGAAGACAAAGGGAATAATTCTAATTATGAACTGGGGAAGGCTTCACAGAGAAAAACTGAGTCTTGAAGGATGAGTGGGATATAGGTTGATGGAGGTATTCCAGGCAGAAGTAATTGCAGAGCAAAGGTAAGTACCTTTTTCTTATCAGCCCTAGAAAGAAAAGAGTTGCATCTTGTTGACTACAGTAAGACATTCTGATCTTCCAAAGCTGTGCACAGCACAATTGCCTAGGCTCACCTGCCAACCTTCTGCACAGGCAAATCATAGAGTTATCTATTGGTGGAATTCAAGGTGAAGAGGAGGGCAGAAAATGTCTATGAGGAGGAGTGGATGGAGTGGTAAAGAAGAAGGAAACATTGTGGCAAGGAACACAAATCACATTGATTTTTCGGTCTTGCTAACAGTGTGCCCTGCCTATCAAGAATGACAGGCAAGTTTTGCAAAATGAGTTAATAAAATTTCAGTAAACATACCAGATGAGGCTTTTTCTAAATGTCACTGTTACTAGTATTTTGGAACATTTCCCACCTGCCAGCCCTGGACCAGCTCCAGTCAGAGGTTGACACAGAGTTGACTTGGTGAGCTGCAGCAGCAACCTTTCTGAAACAACCCTGACTTAAAAAAAATTTTTTTTTTATCAGACTCATGTTTCTGGGGTTATCTTGAAGTATATTACTTGTGGGGTTTTTTTATGACAACATTTTTGCTTGCATAACAAGCTCCTTGGTTCTATAGTACCTTTTTTTGGGCACAGATCTCTTTATTCAGTGCCCTGAACTTCCCCAGAATCTGTGCCGAAATAATAACAATGACACTTGCACTTGTATGGTAACTGTACCGTTTTTAAAACACTTCCACATTTACAGTATTTTATGTTCTCTTTCATACCTGTAATTCTCCTCTCAACCCAATCCAATCAGGCTTTCATTCCAATTGCTCCACCAAGGCTACTCTTGTCAAAGTCAGCAATGGCTTCCATGTTGTCAAATCCAATGGTCCTTCTCTGGACTCATCTTACTTAACCCATCAGCAACATTGGATATAAGTTGATCAAGTTCTTTTCTGAAATGCTTTCCCTTCTTTGCTTATGTGAGATCACAGTCTTCAAAATTTCCTTCTGTTTCAGTCATCCTTGCTAGATTCTCTTCCCTTTTAGACTTCCAGTATTTGAAATCCCCAGTGCTCAGCATCTCTTTTATTTTTTATTTAGCATTTTTACTAGGTGAACATATCGAGTTCCAAGGCTTTGCACACTGCTATGGTTTCAATGTTTGTTTGCTCCAAAACTCAAGATGAAACTTACTCCCGAATGTGGCATTATTGAAAGGTGCGGTTTTTAAGAGGTGGTTGGATCATGAGGGCTCTGGATGAATGGGTTAATGGATTAATGAGTTATCAAGGGAGGAGAAATGGTGGCTTTACAAGAAAAGAAAGTGAGACCTGAGCTAACATGTTCAGTCCCCTTGCCATGTGATTCCCTGTACCACCTTGGAAGTCTACAGAAAGCCTTTACCAGCAAGAAGACCCTCACCAGATTTGACCCCTTGACCTTGGACTTCACAACCTCCAGGAATGTAAGAAATAAATTATGTTTCTTTATAAATTACCCAGCTTCAGGTATTCTGTTATAAGCAACAGAAAATTAACTAAGACACATACAATCTATATACTGAATACTCACACATTGATATCTCCAGGTCCTTCTTTCCCCTGTACTCTAGACATGTATATCCAACTGCCTGCTCAATATCTCCACTTGCTTGTCTGATAGGCATCCCACATTTAATATGCCCAAGACTAAACTCTTATTTCTCTCCTCCATATATTACTTCCCCTCAGCTTTCCTTGTCTTAAAAAAGGTACAATTTACACAGTTACCCAAACCAGAAACCTGAGAGTCATTTTTGATTAGGAGTCACTTTTCTTCCTCACCCTGGTCACTATACTAGTCTAAAATACACCATAATATAGTCTCATAACTGGTCTCTAGGCAGCATGCCCTCCCCATGCCCCTCAAATACCTATTCTGTTTTGTATAAATCAGTCAGAGTAGTATTTTATAATTTTAATCAGGAATATAACTTTTCTGTTTAAAACCCTTGAAAGCCTGCCCATCATTGATAGAATAAAATCCAAACATTTTAGCTCCCTGGGTGATGGAAGGGCGGCATCCATCTCTATAGCTCCAGGCCATGCTTTTTCCCTGCTGGAGCCAGGGAGCTGGACTGCTTGGTCCCAAGATGTGTCCCTGACAGCCCAGCACACCAGCTGTGGCAGACTGTGGCCAGAGTGCCTCTTCAGGCCTGACTCTGACTCATCCTTCCTTATTTCCCTACTTACTAACATCCCTTCCTTACTTTCCTGCAGGAACCCCAATAGCTCCAGCCAGAGGCTCAGGGGCAGAACTCTGATCTCCCTGGGCCTGAACCCTTACAGGTAGGGGTGGCTGCAGTCTCTGTAGACCAGCAGACTTAGCCTTTCCTCTTGGTAGTTCTGAGGAATCCGGGCAGCCCAGATGAGTGAGTTTCCCCTCAGCGAGGCACAACCTCTCCACCAAGGGACAAAGCGTTTCATTAAACAGGTCCTGTTCCCTGTGCCACACAACTGGATGAGACTCTTCAACAGGGGTTGTCAGGTACCCTACATAGGAGTGATCCTACTGGCATCAGGTTGGTGCCCCTCGAGGACAGAGATCCCAAAAGAAGGAAGAGGCACCGATCTTTGCTGTTTCTACAGCCTCCTTGAGTAACATCTCCAGGTGTGGAGTGAGCCAGATGAATAGGACCTGAAGCAAACCCCCAGCAAACCACAGCACCCCTACAGAAGAGGGTCCTGACCATTGAAAGAAAAACAAACAAATAGAGAGCAACAACAACAGCATCATCAAAACAAAAGAGTCCCCACAAAAACCCCATGTAAGGGACAGCAGCCTCAAAGGTTGAAACTAGACAAAGTCATGAAGATGAGAAAGAATCAACGAAAAAACACTGAAAACGCAAAAGGGTGCAGAATTGAAAGAAGGATGAGATAGATGAATTGACAGAAGTAGGCTTCAGAAGATGGGTAATAAAAAAACTATGTTGAGCTAAAGAAGCATGTTCTAACCCAATGCAAAGAATCCAATGCAAAGAACAGATCAATGAGACAGAAAATTAACAAGGGTATTCCAGACCTGAACTCATCTCTGGATCAAGTGGACCTAATAGACATCTATAGAAGTCTCCATCCCAAATCAAGAGATTATACATTATTCTCAGCACCACATGGCACTAATTCTAAAATTGACCACATAATTGGAAGAAAAACACTCCTCAGCAAATGTGAAAGAACTAAAATGCTAACGAACAGTTTCTCAGACCACAGTGCAATCAAATTAGAACTCAGAATTATGAAACTCACTCAAAACCACATAATTACATGGAAGTTGAACAAACTGCTCCTGGATGACTCCTGGGTAAATAATGAAATTGAGGCAGAAATCAAGAAGTTCTTTGAAACCATGAGAACAATGAGACAATGTAACGGAATCTCTGGGACACAGCTAAAGTAGTGTTAAAAGGGAAATTTATAGCATTAAATGGCCACATCAGAAAGGTAGAAAGATCTCAAATTGACAACCTAACATCACAATTAAAAGAGCTAAAGAGACAAGAGCAAACTAATCCAAAACCTAGCAGAAGTCAAGAAATAACAAAGATCAGAGCAGAACTGAAGGAGATAGGGACACAAAAAACCCTCCAAAAAATCAATGAATCCAGGAGCTGTTTTTTAAAAAAGTTAACAAAATAGATAGATGATTAGCTAGCTTAATAAAAAAGAAAAGAGAGAAGAATCAAATAGATACAATAAAAGTGATAAAAGGGATATCATCACTGATGCCACAGAAATACAAACTACCATCAGAGAATAATATAAACACCTCTATACAAATAAACTAGAAAATCTAGAAGAAATGGATAAATTCCTGGACACATACACCCTTCCAAGACTAAACCTGGAAGAAATTGAGTCCCTGAATAGACCAATAACAAGTTCTGAAATTGAGGCAGTAATTAGTAGCCTACAAACCAAAAAAATGCCCAGGAACAGACTGATTCACAGCCAACTTCTACAGAGGTACAAAGAGAATCTAGTACCATTACTTCTGAAACTATTCCAAACAACTGAAAAGGAGGGACTCCTCCCTAACTCATTTCATGAAGCCAGCATCATCCTGATACCAAAACTGGGAAGCAACACAACAAAAATAGAAAACTTCAGGCCAATAGCCCTGATGAACATCAATGCGAAAATCCTCAATAAAATACTGGCAGATCAGGTGCGGTGGCTCATGCCAGTAATCCCAGCACTTTGGGAGGCTGAGGTGGTTGGATCACCTGAGGTCAGGAGTTTGAGACCAGCCTGGTCAACATGGTGAAACCCCATCTCTACTAAAAATACAAAAATGAGCCAGGCATGGTGGTGGGTACCTGAAATCTCAGCTACTTGGGAGGCTGAGGCAGGAGAATCACTTGAACCCAGTAGGCAGAGGTTGCAGTGGGTGGAGTTTGCACCACTGCCCTCCAGCCTGGGTGACAGAGCAAGACCCATCTCAAAAAAAAAAAAAAAAAACTGGCAAACAAAATCCAGTAGCACATCAAAAACTTATCCATCATGAACAAGTCAGCTTCATCCCTGGGATGCAAGACTGGTTCAACATATGCAAATCAATAAACATAATCCATCACATAAACAGAATCAAAGACAAAAAATACATGATTATCTCAATAGATGCAGAAAAATCCTTTGATAAAATTTGACATTTATTCATGTTAAAATCTCTCAATAAACCAGGTATTGATGGAGCATATCTCAAAATAGTAAGAGCTATTTATGACAAATCTACAGTCAATATCATATTGAATGGGCAACAGCTGGAAGTATTTCCTTTGAAAACTGGTACAAGGAAAGGATGCCCTCTCTTACACGCCTACTCATCACAGTATTGGAAGTTCTGGCCAGGGCAATCAGGCAAGAGAAAGAAATAAACAGTATTCAAGTAGTAAGAGAGGAAGTCAAATTGTATCTGTTTGCAGATGTCATGATTTTATATATAGAAACCTCATCAACTCAGCCCCAAAACTCCTTAAACTAACAATCAACTTCAGCAAAATCTCAGGATACAAAATCATTGTGCAAAAATCACAAGCATTCCTTTACAACAACAAGAGACAACCAGATAACCAAATCATGAATGAACTCCTATGGACAGTCACTACAAAAAAAGAATAAAATACCTAGGAATACAGCTAACAAGGGATGTGAAGGACCTCTTCAAGGAGAACTACAAACCACTGCTCAAGGAAATAAGAGGACACAAACAAATGGAAAAACATTCCATTCTCACAGATAGGAAAAATCAATATCATGAAAATGGCCATACTACCCAAAGTATTTTATAGACTCAATGCTATTCCCATCAAGCTACCATTGACATTCTTCAAAGACTTAGAAAAAGAAAACACTTTAAATTTTACATGGAATCAAAGAAGACCCTGTATAGCCAAGATAATCCTAAGCAAAAAGAACAAAGCTGGAGGCGTCACACTACCTGACTTCTAACTATACTATAAGGCTACAATAACCAAAACAGCACGTTACTGGTACCAAAACAGACATATAGACCAATGGAACAAAACAGCAACCTCAGAAATAACACTACATGTCTACAACCATAAGACTTTTGACAAACCTGACAAAATCAAGCAATGGGGAAAGGATCTCCTAGTCAGTGGATTAAAGGCTTACATGTAAAACCCAAAATCATAAAAACCCTAGAAGAAAACCTAGGCAATACCATTCAGCACATAGGGATAGACAAAGACTTCATGACAAAAATGCCAAAAGCAATGGCAACAAAAGACAAAATTGACAAACGAGATCTAATTAAACTAAAGAGCTTCTGCACAGCAAAGGAAACTATCAGAGTGAACAGGCAACCTACAGAATGGGAGAAAATTTCTGCAATGTACCCATCTGACAAAGGTCTAATATCCAGAATTTACAGGGAACTTAAACAAATTTACAAGAAAAAAAAAAAAAACATGAAAAGTGGGCAAAGACTATGAACAGACTTCTCAAAGTACGACATTTATGTGGCCAAGAAACATAGGGAAAAAAGCTCAACATCACTGATTATTAGAGAAAAGCAAATCAAAACCACAATGAGATACTATCTCACACCAGTCAGAATGGCGATTATTAAAAAGTCAAGAAACAACAAATGCTGGTGAGGCTGTGGAGAAATAGGAACACTTTTATGCTGTTGGTGGGAATGTAAATTAGTTCAACCGTTGTGGAAGACAGTATGGTAATTCCTCAGGGATCTAGAATGAGAAATACCATCGGACCCAGCAATCCCATTAATAGGTATATATTCAAAGGATTATAAATCATTCTATTATAAAGACACATACACATGTATGCTTATTGCAGCACTATTTACAATAGCAAAGTCATGAAAACAATCCAAATGCCCATCTATGATAGACAAGACAAAAAATAATGTGGTACATAGACATTGATGAAGCTAGAAGCCATCATCCTCAGCAAACTAACCTAGGAACAGAAAACCAAACACTGCATGTTCTCACTCAAAAGTGGGAGTTGAACAATGAAAACACATGGATACAGGGAGGAGAACAACACACACCAGGGCCTTTTGGGAAGTGGGGGTCGAGCGGAGGGAACTTAGAGAACAGGTCAATAGGTGCAGCAAACCACCATGGCACATGTACACTTTTGTAACAAACTTGTACTTTCTTGCACATGTATCCTGGAAATTAAAGTAAAATAATAGTAATAAAATCCGAACACTTTAACTTGGCTCTAGATTATGCTTCTTCACATATGCTAGCTTGTTTCAGTTGCACTGGTCTTTCTTTTCCTCAAACACATCATGACCTTTTCTGCTTCAGGTCCTTCACTCTTGCAGTTCTCTCCACCTAGAGGGTTCTAATCACAGATATTCACAGGACTAGCTTTCTCTTTACCATCAAATCTAAAGTATCACATATTTAAACCTGAGCAACACTCAACTTACATGCCATTGTTCTTTTGTTTAATCCCACAAATTAGACATTATTATTTAAAATTATTATATATCAATATTACCTAGATTTACCTATGTATTTATCAGTTTAGTTTGTCACCATTTCTTGTTACATCTCAAGCTCTTCTTCTGGGGCTGTTTTAAAATTAGGCATACGTTAGACCTTCCCATTCAATCTTCCATGCCTCTTAACATCATTTTTGTATTTCCCATCATTTTATCTGTTGATGCTACATTCTGGAAAATAACTTCAAATCTGTTAGTTCATTCTTTCTCTCTTTAGATGTATTTAATTTGTTGTTTACCACACTCATTGAACTTCAAATTCCAATTATTTTTGCTTTATTTTTGGAAATTTTGTTTACTTTTTTCCCAAAGTTGCCTGGTCATAGTTGATGGTCTGCTTTTCTTATTTCATCTTGATTCCATTTTGTTTCTCTAAATAATCCATAATAAAATTGTTTTATGTCCTGTGTCTGATAACTCTAATATCTAATATCTGAAGTCCTTGGGACTCTAAATCTGATGTTTCTGCTAATTCTCCTTCGTGGTAGCTTGTTTCCTCGTGTGCTTGATAACTCTTTTTTATCATGAATTCACATTTGGTTGAACTAAATCTTTGGGAATCCCAAAGGGCCTAGGTTGGGGATGCAATCCTCCAAAAAAGATGTAAATTTGCTTCTGCCAGGTGCCAGGGGATACTAACAATGTGGGACCCCTTTTTAATTTCTAAGCTATGGTTCCCCTTGCCACATGAGTAGTATAAATGTGAACTTCAGACATGTGTAAGAGTAAGCTTTAGGTTGCAAATTCTCAGAAGGGTAATTATTGTAGCAGCACCAACAGAGGCATAGTAGTGGTCTTATTTATCTTGCTTATTTACCTGAAGTCATGAAAGAGACAAACAAGGTAAGAGGTGGATTTATTTTGCTGTCAGGCACTTTATTTTCTAGCCTACCATTTTATTAGGGTTTATTCCCTTTTAAAGTTCCTGGCTTAATGTGAGTGTTTCAGGTTCAGATTCTTCACTTTTTAAAGGAGTCAATGTTTATAGCAGCATTATTCACAATAGCCAACAGGTAGAAACAACCTACGTGTCCATCAACAGATGAAACTGATAAACAAAGTGTGGTATATTCATACAATGGACTATTATTCAGCTACAAGAGGAATGCAGGTCTGAAACATACTACAACATGGACTTTGAAAACATTATGTTAAGTGAAATAGCCAGACACAAAAAGAGAAAGATTGTGTGATTCCACTTGTATAAAATATCTAGAATAGACAAATTCATAGAGTCAAAAAGTAGAATAGCAATTTCCAGCAGCTAGTGGGAGGAAGGAAGAAAAAGTCATTGCTTAATGGTAACAGTTTGTTGGGGTGTTAAAAGTTTAAAAAGTTCTAGAACTAGATACTGATTAAACAATATTGTGAATGAAACTAAAACCACTGAATTGTACACATAAAATTATTAAAATTAATTGTACATATTAAAATGATAAAATTTATGTTATATATATTTGACCAAATTAAAAACATCAATAATGTAATATATCAAAACCATTGAATTATACACTTTAAATGGGTGAATTCTACATTATGTGAATAATATAACAATAAAACTGTTAAAAATGTAAAAAATGGTTATTAAAATATATTCAGAATTTACTTATATTGTAGCCAGAAGGCTTTTCAGAATACTTATTCTGACATATTGTCACAGAAACAGAAGTTAAATTTTACCTATGTGGAGATGGCTTGCCTATTGCCCAGTATAAACTAGAACCACCACCACCATGAGAATCCAAGCTCCACAAGAGTAGAGAGCCTCATCTGTTTGTTCCCGATTCTATCCCTACTAAGATAAAGTATAAAAAACCACATATTTAAAAATTATTATTAGCAGTAGTAACACATAAGAGTAAGAAGAGTCTAAAAGCCATAACTGCATCTGTTTCATAATTAAGGATATTCAAAATAAGGTTATCTCTGGACCACTAGTGATCACTGTCCTCTGCATCTTATGGAAGAATAAGTCATAAGAGATTAAATTGACTTGTTGACTTAATTTTAGGTCTTTTTGTTTTCTAATTATTTGCCTAAAAGCAATACAATGTCAACCCCCTTCCCAACTAAAGACCATTTCTTTAAGTGCCTGGATCACGCTATGATGAGTTTTGTCCTTTCTCCCTCTTGTACCCATTAAAGCATCCATTTCTTGAAGACACTGATTTCCTTCGGCTTGCCTTGTGGGGCTTAGCTATAGAATGTGACCCATCCCAGGGCCTTAAGAAACAATGTTGACTGGCCAATTGTGGAGGGGAAAATTGATATTCTTTTCCTACTAGCTATACCACTTTCTGGGAATTCTAAGCCCCTCTGCAGCCAGCTTACCTATTCTGACAGCAAGTCATATTGAGATTGACTCCCGTCTGATCCTCCAGCCGCTAGATCTGACTGAATCTCTCTCCACTCTTGCCTGGTGAAGAGTGACTGGTCCTCAGAAGCTCTTTACATTGGTCTCTTTGCTGTAAAGTACCATGAGAAACTCTTGGAAGAGATTGTGTTCTGTCAACTCATTTTTCCACTGGTCTTTTTAGCCTCAAAGCCAATGGTGACTCTCCTCATCCCATTGCAGAATTTCCCCCAGGCAACCCAGCTATATTAAATCTGGGCTGTCAGATCTCAGCTGAGATATTGGTCCTCAAATTTATTCTTTTCAATCTTTAAAATAATTTATCTTTGAATGGTGACGGGCCATAATGACCCTACATAGCTTTTGCTGTTTTACATGTGTCGGGTGTCCTTATCTTCATTACCTTATTTGGTTCATTGGACTCATTTTTAATAAATGAAGCGTCAAGGTCCATGAAGGTTCAGTGACCTGTACAAGGTCACATTGCTGGTTAGTGACAGAGCTGACACTAGAACTCAAGATTGTCTATTTTATTCTGACATACTAGGTACCTAAAGTATACTACAAAGGCATTTCTTAGACAGGGGAGACCCAGGTAAGGAAAAACAGCAGGGGACTCTGGGTAGCATGAAAATACCAGTGGTGTGGGAAAGAGGGGCACAGAGGGGAGATGGGAAGGGATAAGACTTTCTACCCTATTTACCCAGAGCTGGTGGTGATTTAATAACCTGAGCTAGGCAATACCAGCCTGCATGGAAGGCTGGCAGCCCCTCAATGCTCAAGGGTGTTTTTTCCTTATTTTTTCTTTGCCATTTTTCCAAAAGTCTGTGTCAGCTCCCACTGGGGGCCTCTCAAGGATGAGAACAGCTGCAGAGGCACTGGAGTTGGGCTGCTGAGTGCATGCCCAGGACTGACACCTGCCCTTCCACAGGGCCCTGGGGACAAGTTGGCTCAGAGAAGCAGAGACGAGACAGAACTCCATTCATCAGAAAGAACTGGGGTGGAAAAACCCTGCTTGATCCCTTGGCACCATTAAGCTCTACGGTTGGCTCTGGGCCCCACACAACTCTTGGTTCTGTTTAGTAAGGTCAATTAAAATATGAGAGTGTGTTTGTAGGGCCCATTACAGTTATCTGTTGCATTTAACAGTTTCCTGGTGTCTGCTACACACAAAGCATGAGAGGGACATGGCTTTTAAATCCCATAGGGGAATGAAGAGTTTGTTTAAAAAAAAAAAAAAAAAAGAAAGAAAGTTATTATCTAACTGTATTCTAGGGTATAACTTGACATTGACTCACTGCTTTCTCTCTGGGCCTGATTCTTCTGCTATAAGGAGAGGGTGCTGGTCTAGAGCCTTTTGAGGTCTATGTCTTTTTTGTGTCACAAGCCCTTTTGAGAATTTGATAAAGCTATGGGTCTCTTCCCTAGAAAAAATGCACATGTACCCATAGATAACTAGTTTTCCATATAGTTTAGGGGGGTTAAGGATTTCTTTGAAGCTTGTCTATAGATCCCAATAAGTGTCTTTAGACTAGTTGATTTTTGAGGTTTCTTCTAGCTCTGACACTCTATGAAACATTCCAGGTTGGACACAGTTAATGAGCAGTGACACCCGGGCCAGAATGCTGGCAGCTGTCATGGAATCCCAGAGGCTTAACTGTACCCCCTTCCCTGGCTTCCTGAGACTGCAGTCCAAGGGAAGCAAAAGGATGTAAACTCATTCTCTGCAAACTGACTCCAAGGGGAGCAAAGGAGTGTAAACTGATTTACGGAAAACCAAAGACTACAGTGTGCATCAGACTCACTGCCTCCCAGGTTGCCAGAATTTAGGAAGGATGCTAACTTTTCAGGAGAGTGTAGGAATGAGAGTCACGACCTCTAAATGTTACTCAATGGTTTGTTGAGGATAGGAAAAAAAGCACAACTGCCCAGTTGGTAAGGGACATATAGCTTGATTGTAGATGTTCTGAAATTGTTACTTAGGAGCTAATCCTCAACATGGCTGGACAGAATACTAATGACCATAAACATACTGCATTTCCTTACATAATATTCCCTCCTTTGCAAGTGTATATTTTGCTACTCAAGAAGGAGTTTAGGAGAGAAGAAAGAATGAGTCCTCATGGGTACATCAACATCAATCAGGTTACCAGTAGGAAATACATGACACTCTTAGAGTGGATAAATTGAGTGGAGTTTTCTAAAGGGGACGAATTACAAAAGTATGGGCAAGATATAGACAAACCACAGAGGGTACTGTAGAATTTTGTGAATAGTAATAGTGAAGTTCATTACCACTCTTAGGCCTGAAGGAGAGAGGGGAGATATCAGGAACCAAAACTCAAAGGGAAGGAGAGAGAATGACAATTATACAGAGAGAATACCCTGATGAGATCTATGACCTTCAGTTAAGGGATGCCAGCAACCTTTCCCGGCAGGGTGCTGGGAAATAGCCTAATTTCTTACTTCTGCTCCTTGTCAGTGCTCCCCATTGGCTAAATACAACTGGAATCCAAAAAACAAGGAGCCTGTTGATAAGAGTCAGCTTCCAGGGTGGAACAGAGTAGAGAACAGAAAGGAGATCTGGGGGGGAAGGCATGCAGAGTAGATCTGCCACTGTAGGTGAAAGGAAGGAGCTGTTGTTACAGCCTAGAATATAGGAGAGGTGTGAATAGTGAACAAACAATCATAATAAAATACGATTTTGCATTTGGAAAAGGCTTTAAACATTTTGTTTTTCATTCACCCCATTGTCTCCTTTGAACCATATAGTTACCATGTAGGAAAAGAGGTAGTATACTTTGTAGATAAGAAAACTGATAGCCAAGTTTAGGTGATTTGCAAAGACCAAATGTCTACAAAAAAAGATCATGAACTAGAACTTGGGTTTGATCTCCTGGTCTAGGACCATTTTCATTATACTGTGTTATCTGTTCTGTGCCCTGTTTTAGTCCACAAAGCTATTCTGATCGTTCTTCAGTGATCTCCTACTTCTTCTGACACACAGTCAATTCCACCACAAGAGGAATGATAAGGGGAAAAAGTATATAGACTTCTTCCGCTCATTTTTAGGAAAAGGTCAGTGTATTAGTCCATTCTCACACTGCTAATAAAGACATACTGGAGACTGAGTAATTATAAAGGAAAGAGGTTTACATGACTCACAATTTCACATGGTTGGGGAGGTCTTACAATCATGGCAGAAGGCAAAGAGGAGCAAGTCACATCTTACATGGTGGCAGGGAGGACAGAATGAGAACCAAGTGAAGGGGGTTTCCCCTTATAAAACCATCAAATCTTGTGATACTTATTCACTACCATGAGAACAGTATGGGGGAACCACCCCTGTGATTCAGTCATCTCCCACCAAGTCTCTCCCACAACACTTGGGAATTATGGGAGCTACAATTCAAGATGGGATTTGGGTGAGGACACAGCCAAACCATATCAGTCAGTATGCAGGGTCATGAGGAAACAGGCTGAGTTGGAAGGTAGGTAAGTGAATACAGTGTTCTTTGCACTCACTACTTTCCAGAGCAGAGGTTCTTAGACCTAGTTGCTGCCAAACTATTTTAGTCAAGATTCCCTATCCTCTCTTGCTCTTCTCTCTTCTGACCTCTGGGTGTCCCACCTTATCAACTATATACTTCCGGTGTAACAGATATGATTGAATGAAAATGAAGAAATGATAAGCTCAAGGTGAACAATAAGAAAACAGAAACAATATGTCTTTTAGAATCAACTGCAAAAAATAATATTTACACATTTTGTTCCCATTAGCATGTAAACCTCTATTGAGTGCTCAGAAATGAAAACCATGAGCAGATCCACCACTGAGTTTGCAATTAAGTGGGATTTGGGGAAAATTGTAAGTGTTTAATGTTATTAAGTGTTCAATGTTATTAGGAATTGCAACAGCCTAATGGAAGTGATGAACCAGGCATTCACATAGATATGAAAAAACATTTTGGAAGGATAAGATTGCAGATGCCTATAGCTGCTACCTTTCTCTCCCAGCTTGGGAGATAATTTAGTAAATACTAGAAAGCTCAAGGCCAATAAGCTTTAAGAATTCACAGCTTCTGTCACCCAGACTGGATTGCAGTGGCACAATCATATCTCACTGAAACCTCTGCCTCGGGCTTGAGCCATGCTCCCTACTTCAGCCTCCTGTGTAGCTGTAGCTGGGACCACAGGCACAAGCCACAAGGCCAGGCTAATTTTTGTATTTTCTGTAGATGTGGGGTTTTGCCATGTTGCCCAGGCTGGTCTGGAACTCCTGGGCTCATGCAGTCCCCCTGCCTCAGCCTTTTTAGGTGTGGGGATTATAGGAGTGAGCCACTGTGCCTGGCCTGCAATGGTTGTTAATCAGGGGTGATATGCCTCCCTCCAATATCCTCCTCCCAGAAAATATTGGATAATATCTGGAGACATTTTTGGTTGTAACAACTTGGAGGAGGAGTGCCACTGACATCTAAGATATAGAGGACTGGCATGCTGCTAAATATCCTGCAATGCATAGGACAGTCCCCTACAACAAAGAATTATCTGGGTCAAAATGTCAATGGTACCAGGGTTGAGAAGCCCTGTCCAGGGCATTTGATAACTGTCAAGATATTTACCTTAGCCCTGGCCATTATACTCTTCATGCCTTACCTCTGAAGATGGCTTTCTTGCTTCCACCTATGAATCCCAGGCTGGCCACTTCCAGTGCTAGCTCCATCTCAGCAGGCTTCTTGGGTAAGGCAGAATTTATCTCATTTTCTAGGGTAATATTGCAATTACTATTGTTCATCGCTGTTTAGTTTTTTACCCTTGGCCTTGCTTTAACCCTAATAGAAACTTATTTTCTAGTTGCTAACTGTTGTATGGTTAATGACTCAGCCTGCCTAGACCTCTGGTTTTTGCAAGCTCTTCTAGTCCTGGCATCCTTCCCAGGCTCTGAGAGCCAACTTCATCCATGGTTTCAGTACAACACAGCTCTACTTATTCCATTCTGGAACACCAAATCGGGTTTGGGCTGGCAATTAAACTAGATCTGCTGCCTTTTGAATCTCTGAGAAAGGTGCCAGCCCCAGGGAAGAAACAACTCAATGAACCATCAGCTAGCACAAGAGGTGCTTCTCCTGTGACTGTCAATGAAAGCTGAGGCTGACAGAGAGAGGGAGGGGGAGAGGAAGAGAGAGAGAGACAGAGAGAGAGAGAGAGAGAGAGCAAGCAAGCAGGTATTGTGCATTGCATTCTGGGCAACAAATTTCAGAAGACTTTTGTGTCAACTGGCTTAAGCAGGGGTAGAAAGCTGTCCTACACAATGTTGATTTAGAGGCAGTTAAGCATAAATTCCATATGGAAGAAGAAAAAGGCAGAGAGTAAATTGAAACCCCAAAGTTGAGATAATGTCTGGTTTGGCCATTTCTCAAGTGTCAGTTTCATATGCCTAGAAAGGAGTATAAAGAAGGAATTTGGAACAACAACAAAAAGTATGACCTTGGAGGCAATAGACCCAACTGCTGTTTTTCAAACAAATCTCCATTCCTGAATTTTGAGACTCAGGTAGTATTGTGGAAAGGGACTGGCTTCTAGTCCTTGTTTAGTCACACATTGTTGTGTGATCATAGACTTAAATGGTCTATGCCTCAGGTTCCTGGCCTGAAAAATGGAGTGAATACTACATTGACTGCTTCATAATTTTTAAAATTTAGAACAAAA
This sequence comes from Sapajus apella, assembly GCF_009761245.1. Classification (NCBI taxonomy): domain Eukaryota; kingdom Metazoa; phylum Chordata; class Mammalia; order Primates; family Cebidae; genus Sapajus; species Sapajus apella. The sequence continues at coordinate 4,184,820 of NW_022437013.1, read as the reverse complement.
AGAGATAGTGCATATAAAATGCTTTGAAAATCATTCGTGCTATATGAATACAGATTACAATTACAATAACAAAAGATGTGTGACCTGAGGGAAAACGAAGTTGGGTAAGGTAAGAACAAGAAAAGCTGGCAAAGTGTATCTTGTTTTGTCAAAAAGAGAGGGAAATCTACTTTTCTTTTGTCCCTATGAAGCACTTTCTACATTCCTGGCATGGTAGTAAATATCCTTTTTTATTATTATTTTATAAAATCTCTAGGATAAAGGATTCCCCAATATTACTAATACACTCCAGAATTGGTCTTTTATTCAAGAAAGTTGTCTTAATTCATTCACTTACTGAATAACATTCATTGAATGCTCTTGATAAGTCAGCCACCATGGTAACTGTTAAGGGTCCAGAGAAGAACATGACATGCCTTCTGTCCTCAAGGAGCTATTAGTGTGGTGAAAGTTTCTCATTTGAGTCACTTCTGTTACAATTTAATTCTCTTCTGGCATTTGACCTACATTTAATTGTCTAAAAAATTGACTTTTGGACCTTGTTTATACAATTATCAAAACTGCTTGGCTATTCCAAGTTTTGACTCATACCAGTTGCTTTTTGAGCCTGTTAAGGATTGTGTACAATTAAATTTGTTTCCCTTAAGAATGGAGGAAAAGATCCAGGTCCCATACATTGGCAATGAACAGTAACTGGTTACTGGGAAAGGGTGGGTCAACTGCAAATTTTTGATAAGTGAATTCATGCTAGAATGTTCAGTTATGGTTCTCTCATAGGCATTCCCCCAACCCTGAGTAAGATGAGAATGCCTAGAAAGGACCATAACAGAATCTAAGGGAATAAATCTCTAATAACTGATATTCTCATATCCCTTAAAATCTGGTGAAATATATTGAGGGCCTTTGATTGTCCTTTCAAATCACCCTCTGTGTGTAAACCATCTTTAGAATTCTGTTTCTATGTCCCTATAGTTCATCTTCCCATTATGCCAATTACCCTTAAAAAAAATGAGCTAAGTTTGTTCAAGCTCAGTCAAAAGTAAGATACATAAAGAAATAGGACTGATGTCTGAGCTAAAAGAGAGTTTCTGTGACAACCCTCAAAGAGACCAAGAAACAAAATGTTTCTCTGAAGACATCTAGGAGGAACAGCTAGTGAAAGTCCTGTATTCTCCTCCCTCACAAAAAGGGCTTTCTTTTTACCCTCCAAATCCATCCCACCTCCCACACAGAGAGGCAGGACTAGTGGCAAGTTTCAGCAGGAATGCAAATTGAGGGATGTGTACAGGAAGACAGAAATAGACTGTATAAAATGGCAGCCAGTGTGATTGCCTGGAACAAGCTCAACTCAAACCTTTCCACTTCAAGCAAAGCAGCCCCTGTTTACATTCACCCCTTGCATAGGCTGCTGGGATCAGAATTCCAGTTTTCAATGGTTTATAGCAGCAGGTCAACCCGTTGGAGGGCCAAAGGCCCCCTTCAAACTGTAACTCTTACTGAAGTAAGTAGTACGATTCACACCAGAGGGACAGGAACCTTAGCTGGACAGAACTTGCATGATGAGATTTCCCAATCCCAATAAGGACCAGGCTGTTGCAAGCTCTACAAAGCAACCCACAGCACTAAGTGAAGAGACAAGCTGCAGCCTTTTCAGTCCCATTTTCTTTGCATTTATAGTAGGTCAAGGGTTATTTAACTTACACATAGTTGAAAGAGGGAGTTTGGATGAATTTCATTTTCTGGTAATTGGAGGCTAGCCTTCTAAAAATTTCACATATTTTGGTCTGAATCTTGCTAAAGAAAAAGTGCTTTCCTTTTAACTGAATTCTTGTTTGTCATTCTCTTATTAAGGTGGAAAAATATTCTTAAATTAATGCTACATATTTTAGAATCATGCCTTTGTATCCACCCAGTGTCTAGCACAAGACTGGGCACTGTTAAGTCCACAAAAAAATCTGTTGTTTTTAAAAGTCCAACGAGTTACCATTTTGTGGTATTTTTTGTGTGTCTACATAGCTGCTATCCTCTCTTTTTCAAACATATACAGCCTGAAGTACATTATTAATCTAATATCTTTAACTTCTTAATTAAAGATAACATTTGTCTTTAACAGGTAAACGTTCATGAATATCTTTAATTTCTTGATATTATTTCCTGTTTTGCTTATCATCTCTGTCACTAACAGTCACTGACCTATGCCCTAATCAGAAATTCAAGGACAGATGTGCATTCTTCTGGTCATTTTTTGTACTGAGGCTACTCTTTAGCCATCCAAATTCAGTTCAGAGGAGATGAAGTAAAGCAAAGAGAATAACATAGAGCCAAAAGAAGGGGAAAGGAAGAGAGACAAGGGAGGGCCATCCAAAATGCTTATTGGGCCATGGTTCAGAGAAAACTGCCTTCCTAGACTTGGCTCACTTTCTAGGCCAGGCTTCTGTCAATAACACATTTATTGGCCATCCTGACTTCAGCCTCTGATTTGCCCAATTCAAATATACTTTTTCCAAGAAACAGATCTCCTAGTCATAGCCCCTGACCATTACAAACAATACTGTTGAAAGGTCCGAGTGAAAGAGGCCATTTTCTCCAAATGAGTCACCACCACCTGGAAAGTTCTTGGAAAATGGAAGAGAGGCCAGAAGGCTAAAGACAAGGAAGTGTTGTACTAAGTTTTGCAAAGGGGAAGAAGTATATCTCAGAAAATACAAACCAATAGTAAACTTGATGCTGATACCCAGGTAGAAATTTTAAAAGGAATTATTAGAATATAGTTTTTTGAGGACTCAAGACAAATTATAATCAGTATACACAAATAAGGGTTGACAGAAGACATGCCCTGCCAACTTTTCTTTTGATAACTTTACTAGACATCTATGAGTGGGCATGTCCTGGGTTAAGATTGGCAAAATATTTCCCTGCAAAGTCCATGGCAGAAATCATTAACCCCTCACAGCGCTCTTGCCATTGAGTTCTTATTCAACCTCACATTCCTTCTCAGTAGGCAGTCACAGTAGTCCAACCTGCTGTCCCAGGCTAAGGGCCTGGGGATGCAGAGAATACATAAGACCTTTAGGGAATTCACAACATAGTAGAGAAAGTGTTTAGGTATTATAACTTTGTTATACTACAGAAATGAGACCTATCGATTTTGTTCTAAGGACAGAGAGTGAGAACTTAGGAGCACCTCATAGAGGAGGTGACATTTCAAATGGGTTTCAATAGTTGAATAGGAGTTCTCCAAATAAAGGAGGAAAATTCCCATAAAATATGAATCTGATGTTTTTAAAGTGAGGTGTCAATTATACAATTGTTGGCAAATTAAACTGGCAGTTGAATGTGAAACTTATAACAAAGAGTTATATAACTTTAAATGAACAGCCCTGCCAAAAGAATCAAAATCAATCAAAAGATTGATATTGAATGACAGAATCAAGATTTACCGAGTTTCTACACTTTGGGAGACTGAGGCGAGAGGATTACTGAAGGCCAGGAGTTTGAGACCAGCCTGGGCAATATATCAAGATTACTGTTTCTACAAAATAAAAATAAATAAAAATTTTAAAACATACGAAAGTTTTAAAAGCCGGAACTTTGGGACCAAAGCAAAAGATTTTTAATGCCCCTTTGGGTTCTGGGAGAGATTATATCTAATACATTTAATAATTGTAAGTTTTCACATTTAAATTTTTAATGTTAAACTGTATATGGTGGAGCATAATAGATAGTAACAGTAGTTCTGGGATTGTAGTTGAGCCCAAGGTTATTATGAATCATCAAGCCGGGTGCAGTGGTTAATAGTGTGAAACAGAATGACATAGTGAAAAGATCTCTGAAATGGGAAGTAGGAAACCCAAGTTTAGGTCCATTTAGTCCGCTAAGTAACTATGTAAACTGGATAAGTCATTTTTCCTCTCAGGACCACATTGACCTCTGAAGAAGTTGGACTCAATTCATGGTTTCAAACTACGTTCTTTGGTTCCTTAGGATTCCTCTTGGGCTACCTTTGGGGAGAATAAAGAAATTGAAATGGTGAAAGCCCTGTAACCTCTCACTCTCTATTCACATCAGTGAGAGGAATTATACTCTTAACTGTTTTAAGAATTGGAGTTCTGGCCCAACACAGGGACTCACACCTGTAATCCTAGCACGTTTGGAGGCCAATGTTGGGGGATCACTTGAGGTCAGGAGTTTGAGACCAGCCTGGGCAACATAGTGAGCCTTTGTCTCTACAAAAAAAAAAAAAAAAATTAAAAAATTAGGCAAGCATGATGGTTCATGCTTGTAGTCCCAGCTACTCAGGTGGCTGAGGTGGTGGGAGGATCCCTTAAGCCCAGGAGGTCAAGGCTGCAGTAAGCCATGATTGCACCACTGCACTCCAGTCTGGGCAACAGAGCGAGTCCCGTTTCAAAAAAAAAAAAAAAGAAGAAGAAGAAGAAAGAAATTGGAGTAGTTCTTCATCTTCTTCTCCTCTTTTCCTTCTTCCTATTATTATTTGCAGAAAGCATCTCACTCTGTCACCCAGGCTGGAGTGTAATGATGTGATCTTGGCTCACTGCAACCTCCGCCTCCTGGGTTCGACAGATTCTCCTGTCTCAGAACTCCGAAGAGCTGGGACTACCGGCGTGTACCACCACACCCGACTAATTTTTGTGTTTTTAGCAGAGATGGGGTTTCATCATGTTGGCCAGGCTGGTCTTGACCTCCTGGCCTCACATGGTCCGCCTGCCTTGGCCTCCCAAAGTGCTGGGATTACAGGTGTGAGCCACTATGCTCAGCCAGAATTGCAGTTCTGACTAAGATTTCATTTCTAAAAAGATTCCATTGCAAAAACACAAAAATAAAAAACAACAAAAAAAAATTTAAACCATTTAGCTCTAACATTGCAATCTTAGACTACATTGATAGAAGCAATGTCTGCAAATTAATGAAATTCATTTCTCTACACTCTGCAATGTCAGACAACATTTGAACTCTCACTCAGAACACCATGTTTTGAGGGTAATACTGACAAAATGAAGTTTATATAGGGAAAGACAACCAACGCAAAAAAGGATCTGGGAAGTCACATCATATGTTTGAGGTAATAGAGTTGCTTATCCTGGAAGACAGAAGGTTTGAGGAAGGACATGATAACCATATTCAAACATTTCAAGAGTTATCTTGTAGAAGAATTTGCCTTATTCTATTTAACTCTAGAAAACCAAATTAGAACTACTGGACAGAAAATTTTCATAACAAATTTTGAGTCAAAACAAGAAGGAACATTAAACATGTAGCCTTTGAAGCCTTGCCATAAGGACAAAATATGAGGTATACATTTTGCAAACTAGAAGAAAAAATTATCACATATTCATACTTTAGGACTGTCCACTCACAGAATCCCAGAAATGAGCTTCAAAATTGCTGCAATAAGATAGTTCAACAAGGCAATAGTAACATTAAAAAGTAATTGCTTTCCTAAACTCCAGCAATATTCAATTATATAAAAGATATGAAAAAGTATCATAGCCACAACAGCAAGCAAAATTATAAAAGATCTGGGAATAAGTCTACAAGAAATCTATTATACCTATTTGGTGAAAATTATATAATATTTACAGAAGAAAATATAAGATATTTTAATTTTTAAAATACTTTAAACATGTCAGTTCCCCTTAAACTTTGGTATAAAATTCAAAGCAGTCTCTGCAGAACTTTTATGAAAATTGACAATCTTATTCTACAGTTCATAGGGAGGAGAAAATGCACAAGAATAGTAAATAATATTTTGAAAAAAATCACAAGTGAGGACATAACAGTAAATTATACAAATAGATTATAGTATCTAAAACAGGATGTTGTTGGGACAGGAGCGGGTAGAAATAAATCAATGGAACAGAGATTATGGATGAATAGAGAGTCTAGAAACAGAACAATGTGCATGTGGGAGTTTATTATGTGATCAAGGGGACATCAGTGGAAAAACAATTATTTTATCACTTGGATTCAGACATTGCCTATCTATTTGAAGAAAAGGTAGATTACCCCCAACTCTCACCAAACACCAAAAATAGAGATAAGCATAAAAGGAAAAACAATAAGCATATTTGAAGAAACTATGGAAGAATTTTTTTTATCATCTTTGGGTAATAAAGGACTTCTTCAGCAAGACCCAAAACAGAAGCCATAAAATGAAGGAGTAATTTTGATTATGCCAAAATTTAAAACTTTTGTACAAAAAAGACGCTGTAAATAAATTAAAAACATAAGGTATAAGATGAAAGAATATTTGAAACACATTCAACAAAGAATTACCTTCCAAAATACATCATATACATTTCTAAAAAGAACAAACAGTCCAGTAGAAAAATGGACAAAATAAATAGGCAGTTAATTACTTAATTAATTAATCTGAAATTGTTGAAAATCACGCTCACTCAACTTTGACAGTATCAGGACAATTCAAATTAAAGCAGCAATTTTAGTATTGTTTACCTACCAGACTAGTAAAAATTTGCAAGATTGATGAACAGTGTTTTTGAAGGTATGAAAAACAGCACTCTTAAACACTATGGATAGAAGTATACATTCACAAAGCCTTTTGGGATGGAAATTTGGCAGAATCTATCAAAATGAAAAATACCCTTTGAGCCAATAATTCTTCTAGGAATCTGTTTAATAGACAATATGTGTACAAAGATGTCTATTATAGTATTGTATGTAATTGTAAAAATTGGAATCAACCTGAATATGTGCCAATAGGGGAATGTTTAATAAACTACAATATATCCATACTATAGAATATTGTACAATTGTTAAAGGGAATGCAGGGGTTGCAGCACTGTTCACAATAGCAAAGATTTAGAAGCAACCTATCTGTCCCTCAATGGATGAATGAATAAAGAAAATGTGGCACTATACAATGAAGTACTATTCAGCCATAAAAAAATAATTAGATCCTTCCATTTGCAACAACATAGATGGAATTGGAGTTCATTATGTTAAGTGAAATAAGCCAGGCACAGACAAACATCTCATGCTCTCATTTATTTGTGGTATCTAAAAATCAAAACAGCTGAACTCACAGAGATAGAGAGCAGAAGTATGGTTACCAGAGGCTGGGGGTGAGATAGGGATGGTTAATGTGTACAAAAAAATAGAAAGAATGAATAAGACCTACTATTTGATGGCACAACAGGGTGACTATAGTCAATAATAATTTAATTGTACATTAAAAAATGACCAAAAGAATATAATTGGATTGTTTGTAACACAAAGGATTAATGCTCAGTGAGATGGATATCCCATTCTCCATGATGTGATTATTGCACATTGCATACCTGTATCAAAACATTTCTTGTACCCCAAAAATATATGTATCTACTATGCACTCACAAAAGTTAAAAATTAATTAAAAATTTTAAAAGTGCAATGGAAATATATTCACCCACATAGAAAGAGCTCTAAATGGTACAAAAGTAGATTAAGACAAATGGAGATTATGTGATTCCATGTATTTAAGTAGAAAAGATATATTTATACAGCTCCCTGTTGCTATGTGTAAATGAAGGTTTCTCAACCTTGGTCCTCCTGACATTTGAGGCTGCATAATTTTTTTGTGTGGGGAGATCATTTAAAAATATTCAGCAGCCTCTCTCCCTGGCTTCTACCCACTAGGTGCCAGTAGCGACCCCCACCCAAACTGTGATTACCAAAACTGTCTCTATGTATTGCCAAATGTCAGCTGGGGGACAAAATAGCTTTGGTTAAGAACTGCTGATATTAATGTCCAGAAAATTGCTAGAAGGATACGCATGAAACAGTTAACAATGGTCACTTCCAGTGAGAGAAAGAGGCAGTGGGGAAAGAGAGAAGAGAGAACTTTTACATATTTTCTACATACTTTTGAATTGCTTTAATTACCTAAAAGTGATAATGAACTAATATATTATGTGTACTTAAAAAAACAATAAGGAAAAATAAGCTTTCTGTCTCTGGAGATGTTCAGAGTTTAAAGAATCACTAGTAAGAGGAATTCTTGTTTTGCATGGGACATGAGACTGGGTGATCCCATAAAGTTTACTCTTTGACCCTAAAAAGTTGCATACCTCTAAGAGAATTGCCAGTGTCTTTAAAATAGCCAGACTTCAGACTCTTACTCTCACTTCAACACAGTTCGATTTTTGTTTTTATTAATTTCACCTAAACTCCTAAACTGTTACGAGTATTTCAATATTAGGCCTATTGGGAACTATCTCCCTATAAAAAGGGAAAAATAAACCAATCTCAAATGCCCAACAAACAAATAATGAAGTTATTTTCAATCAAAGGCTCATTTGTAGCTTCTTGTTTCCTCTGGCTTTAAATCACCGGTACACTTCATACAGTAAAATGTACAGCTATAATGCACAATGCTAATCTAGGGTTTATCCTTATCATAGCTGATTTGTTTTTGTCCCTCAATAAATAATGGTAAATATAAGTATGAAAATGAAATTAGTGATATCCAAGCCAACTGCTTTATCTAGCTTCTGAGTTATGGGATTAGCAATGGTTTCACTGGAAAACTCTCTGTTTTCATTAATAAGGGCTATTCCAACTAGTAACAACTGTGAAGGTGCTGTAGTAAAAGCATTTGTGGGTTCAGCTTGTTCCTCATTTCTTTATCAGGATCCTGGGTCATATGAGAGGAGCTGGGGATTCAGTTGGAATCTTATTTTTGCTTTTGATGGACAGAGGTTTAAGGCCTGGAAAGAATTCCAGGCAACAGATAAGAGATCAAGAGAAAGATTGTGGAAACAAAGCAAGGTATGAGAAGAGGTGAAATGAGATGGATGAAAAAAGATGGAGAAAAAAATCATTGCTTTAATTCATAAGAATGCTCTTGAATCAGAGCTTGAGTCTAAGTTTCCTCAAAATACTGTCTTTGTTCCATTTCCAGCATCTTTGCAACACCCTCATCCTTCATCTTCTCCTCCTTGAATGTCAATTCTCTTCAAGAGTGATATATTGGCAATATATCACTGAAGCAATTATGATACAAGAAATGTACTAGCATGTCTTTGTTTCAAATTTAATGGAAATGATATCCTGCAGCCATTCAGTTCCCCCACCATCCCAGCTCCACAACTTACTGGCATAGTTTTCCTCGTCTCCAAAGAACAAGATGGGGCTGTGCCTGCTAATGAGTGTCTGCCTTGGAGAAGGCAGTGGCTTCCAAATCATAGGAAAATAGTAAATTATCAAAGGCAGCCTTCATCCTCAGTCATTTCTAACCTTCCTAGGTTAGAAGGCACTGTGGCACATTCAGGGGATGCCTGGGGCTGGAGACAGCCTTATGCAAAGGTGGACTGTGAAGTCATGGGGTGAGACATCTCTCTCCTGTGAAAGTAGAGAGATGGGGAGATTCCCTGTCTCTCACAAATGCCTTTCTCCATCCTCCTGCCTAAGTATCTGGCTTTCCTCCATCCTAAGAACATCAGAGCCACTACTGTTTGTTTATTTAGTTAACAAATACTATTTATTAGTATTTATGTGATAGATACCTGTGCTAAGTGCTGGGAATTCACTGATTAATGAAATAAAAGTTAAAAAATAGATTTGACTCCTGTTTTCATGTTGTTTACAGGCTGGTAGAGGAGACTGATATTGACCAAATAGTCACCCAAATCAATGTAAAGTTACAACTGTGGTGAGGCTACAAGATGAGGACTTGGTGCATATGACAAAAGTATATCATATAGACCATTTATCTACCTATCTCCCACTGAACCTTCCACTCATTTAGAAAAGACAGTCACCTAGTTAATGGGCAGGAAGAGCCTAACCTGCCTAAACTCAGGCTTAGGGGCAGAAAGCCCTACCCTTTCCCTGACGCATCTTTTGGAAATGGTGTGAACAGTTTTGACTCTGTCTGCTCCACCACAGAACACAAGCCAACAGGGAGGGTGATCAGGCAGAAGATATCCCCCAGCTGTTGGGGGAAGGGTGGCAGACAGGCAACATGTTGGTTGCAGGAATTTGAAGTGTTTTAAATCCATAGTCCTCCAGCAGAGAACAAGGCCCCAAGAAAACAGTGCAGGAGGGTGTATGGGATGGGACAATCAATAGGGCTAGAGGGGATCAGAAAGGCCAGATTGGGTATGACCCGATTTAGCCATCCCTAACCTGGCCACAGGCTTGTTCTGGTTGAATTTTTGGAACTCCTTCTTCTGATTCTGCAACTCACCACAACAGAATTAATCATCTCCTTCACCACAAAGGGGCATGTCCTGCAAATCTCCTAGTTTCAAATAATGCTGAACAGTCTTGAAGAAGCTTTCCATCTAGTTTTTTTCTTTAGCCATCACATATCACATATTTTACATTTCCTTGTTACATCTTTTTTCAGTTTATGCCTGATGTGGGGAAAAACTAGTTGATAAAACTACCTTTTTGCAGTGGTCACAATCACCAAACCTCATCTTTGATGTTCTCGTTGGCTAGATAACAGATGTTCTTAATGAAGATTAAGCTAAATTTAATGGTACTCATTGCCATTTGCATGGGCTGCAGATACCATCAGGTTCACACGCTGCCTTTCATGGTCCTTATGCCTTACTACATATCAGGTTTGTATTTGACTGGAGTGAATCTGACTGGCAGTACCTACTGGCTGCTTGCCGTCAAGATGCAAGCATGGTAAAGGCACACAGACCAGAGAAATATGGTGCAGTGGTATGAATAGGACTGGCTAATTTGTTTCTTAATAATAACTGCTTTCTAAAGTTCTTAGTAACGGTAAGTAAGGATCATTCTGGACTGTCTAGGACTCAGGATTTGTCTAGGGACGACATGCAAGACACTAGGTAGGCTGACTTCTGTGTTTTTATACAAAACTGATCCTTTTCTCTTTTGTTCTTAAAAATATTGGAAAGCCATTATAATACAAAAGCAAGCAAGGGAGGTGAACACCACTGTTCTCACAAGAGAATATATGACAGGTTCAACAAATACGTGAAGAGGTGCACAATCTAATCAGTAACAGGGTAAATGCAAAGTATATTAAAAAAGATACTATTTCTCAACTATCTGATTGGCAAATGTGAAAAACAAAGATAAGTATTTGGTATTGGTGAGGATGCCAGGAAATTAAATTTGTGGGCATTTTGGCAGTCAATTGATAGTTGCTGATAAAATTTTAAATATGTCTACTCCATAAACCAGCATTTTTTAAATTCCCATACCCACTTTAGAACACCTTTGCAAATATGTTCAAGGAGACATGTACAATACAGCATTTGTTGTAATAGCCTCAAACTGGAAGCAACCTAAATTTTAATCAATAGGGAAACAGATGAACTACAGAATAACTGTCAAGTTGTTGAAAGGATGAGATAGTTTATATTCTGTATGACTGCACATAATATATGTGTAAATGCATAGATAAGCTCTGAAAGGCCACAGTCACAAAAGTGGTTACCCTTGGGAAGTGGACTGAGGTGGGAGAAGCTGGGTTGGTCAAAGACACTTTCAGTCTTATTTATCTGTTTTTTATTTTGTTTTGTTTGAGACAGAATCTCACTCTGTTGCAGGAGTGCCATGGTAGGATCTCACTGTGAGGCTCACTGCAGGCTTGACCTCCTGGGCTGAAGCAAACCTCCCACCTTCACCTCCCAAGCAGCTGGGACTATAGGCACATACCACCAAGCTCAGCTAATTTTTGTATTATTATTATTATTATTATTGTCATTATTATTACTTGGAGAGCCAGGGTTTTGCCATGTTTCCCAGGCCAATCTTAAACTGCTTCACTCAGGTGATTTACCATCTCCCAAAATGCTGGGATTACAGGTATGAGATACTGTACCTGGCACAGTCTTATTTGTGATACTGAAATATTTTACAAGCAGAACTGTTCACATGGTATTTATGTAATTAAAAATTAATTCAAAATTATATTAAAATTTTATGTGTGTGTTTTTAATTTTTTTAATTAAAAAACTTTGTGGGTACATAGTAGGTGTATATATTTATGGGGTACATGAGATGTTCTGATATAAGCATGCAATGTGAAAAAAGCACATCATGAAGAATGGGGTATCTGTCCCCTGAAGCAATTATATACTGAGTTACAAACAATCCAATTAAACTTTTTAAGTTATTTTAAAATGTATAATTAAGTTATTACTATTGTGGTATCAAATACTAGTTCTTATTCATTCTGTTTTTTGTACCCATTATCTATCCCCTCCTGCCCTACTCCCGGCCCCCCACTACCCTTCCCAGCCTCTGGTATTAATTTAAAATTTTAAAGGCAATATAGTTATATTAGAACATATGTAAACAAGAAAAAAAGAAAAAATAGATTCATAGTCTTGCCACCTGGACAAATCCAGGTGTATATTCTTCCAGCCTTTTTTATATTTTCATTGTATATAATTGTGATCTATAATTTGTATCTTACGTTTCTGTTTGACACAGGGTTTCTTTGCTGTGGGGTTTAGGGGATGTCCTGTGCATTGTAGAATGCTTAGTAGCATCCCAGGCCTCTCCCCACAAGGTGCCAGTAGCACACCCACAGTCATAACAATAAAAAATGCCTCTGGACATTGTTAAATGTCCCCTAGTGGACAAAATTGCTCCTGGTTGAGAACCATTGGTTGAATACATAATTAGCGTAATGTCATTATTTGAAACTTTGTAAACTTACTCAGGCTTTCAAACTTAATGGCACTCTCTGTTTTCCTCCCAGATCTTGATCTTTGTATGTCTAACCTTGGCCTTAATAACTTAACCTTGCTTTCTGATACCTCCTTTCCTAGTTGGTTGGGGATTCCTCAGCCCAGACTGCATGTACTCTGACATCACCACTAAGGCAATTAAAGAGTAACAGCCAAGCCTCTTCCCCTGACATCTGTAGACTGATGTTCAGATCATGGGTCAGGAAACAGGGATAGTAATCAGGAAACCCATTAACACTATAAACAATAATCAGTCCAGAGACACAGCTAAAGGTTAAAGTCATGGGACTAATGGTCAAGGCTAAGAAGTGAAAGGCAAGCAGAGCCCACCACAGGATCAGCTCTCTCTGAACAATCAAAAACATGGTTGCTTGGCAAACAATGCTTCCTTCTTCCCTTTCTGCTTTATCTAGACATTGTCCATGCTCTCAGGGCATGGTCAATCCAAAGGGAAGACGTAGGCATAGGCCATGGAAAAGATGACATTTGCCTGATGAGGACAGGAGACGGAGACCTCAAGGCTTATATTCCCAAGGAACAAGGAGAGGCTAACTCCAGATGTCAGGCCTACCCTTAAGAAACATTTAATGAGTGTTGCATATCAAGCAGTGTGTTAGGCTCTGGCAATGCAAAGATGACTCTGTAATGACTTAATCTAAAATCCATTTACTTCATAACTTCCAGAAAAATTTGTCTATCAGGAATTAAAATATAAAGGCAGTGACAATGCTCCTCATTTTGGGCAGTGAATTAGACCACGTATCACTATCCATGTTTGTCCTCAGTATTTCACTTTGCCTCCAAAATCCAATAAGATATGGAGAATGAGAATAGCATTGTGAGGCTCTTTGACTCCAAGACCCCAATTCAAGAAAAACTGAGTTCATTTGCAGAGCATAGACAGCGGTATCAGATTTTGTCATGTGAGCTTACTACATTGAAAATGTAAATTTCCTTTTAAATTTACATTGAAAATGTAAATGTAAACTCCAAAAATTCTCATCTGGCCCAGGTTTCTGCAGCTCTGAGTTAAGTTGGAGGTAACCCATCATGCATCTTTGTCTGTCTGGTTCCTTACTTCCCGGTGCCGTGAGGGAGCAGAGATAGGTTGAACACTTTATTTTCTCAGGGGCTGGATCACTTCCCTCCCTGCCCATCTGGCTTTTTACTGACAGGATGGTCCCTGATTATTTGAGATCTGCAGACACAAGGAAATGGAGCCAAGGAAGACTGACCCCAGTGTGAAATCTAGAGAGACGATAAAATCTCTTCTTAGCAGGAAAAAAAGCATTGCAGGATATCATTATGCCTTGCAAATAACCCACCGTCCTCTGAAGAGTGAGATGAGTTCAGTTAGAGGAATTTCCACAATCCTTTCTTTAAAATTGAAGTTTTATTACACCCAGGTCAGTCACTGGCTAAATGCTGGACTACCTCCAATTGGCTTCCAATAGAGATAATGCTGTGCTGTAAAATGTGTATTTAATAACTGAATGCCTATCCCCTTTGTCTTTCTATAGTCTTTCCTTTGTCCTAGGTTTCTGCAGCAATAGTAGGGCCTAAGGGAGTGACAAATTATAATCAGTGTGCTGTGTAGTAGGGTACTCAGTGGCCCTTTGGTGCAGACGTCATAATTCTGCATAACAATGATAGCCCCCCTCTCAATTTATATTTCCAAGTCTAGGAATTGCTGGCTACAGTCACAGCCAGGGAACGTCTAGAACAAAACTGAGAAAAATGCAGTTTGTTTTGTTAGCCCCCAACCTCTTAGTTGGCATCAACTTGCCCCAGTCATGGGCCTTTTTTTCCCCCAAATTAGCCAAATCATCATGACCTACTCCTTAGAGCCTTAATTCATAATGAGATAGGAACACTGATAATAGCTAAGTATGCTATTTTTTCCTCCCCAAACATTTCAAGCCACAGGCTGGCGGGGGAGAGGGTGGAAGAATCCTTTGCCATGTTTGAAACCTTACTACTGTGTGTTCAGCTAGCATGAACTCAGACCTAAGAAGAGGGGTTCTATGTCCTAGGCCTGTCATTTCTGTTTTTAAAACAGTTTTATTGAAGTAGCCTTGCTATTTATGCCCCAATTGTGCCATACCACCTTCTTAAATTACAGTGGGTTCATGGAAAGCCACATGTGGAAAGACAGAGGTTCTCCCTCTGTGGTTTTGAAGTCTTTGGCCACAAGGCTATATGAGATAACTGTGGTTTTAACACCAGCTCTTCCAAAACCATAGTCTCCATTTCAATGAAAAAAAGTCCAATTTTGTCAGACCTCAAGTCCTGCACTTCTTTATAGAAAGCAAGAGTAGTCTGAGTGGCTTGATCTAATTTAAAGAGCTTGCAGAACACTGGGATAGTGCCAAACCCTATGCTTCATTAATAATCTCATGATCATTTTATCTTAGGGGAACTGGCTTTCTTTTTCTTTTCTTTTTTTTTTTGAGACAGAGTTTCACTCTTGTTACCCAGGCTGGAGTGCAATGGCGTGATCTCGGCTCACCGCAACCTCCGCCTCCTGGGTTCAGGCAATTCTCCTGCCTCAGCCTCCTGAGTAGCTGGGATTACAGGCACGCGCCACCATGCCCAGCTAATTTTTTGTATTTTTTTTTTTAGTAGAGACGGGGTTTCACCATGTTGACCAGGATGGCCTCGATCTCTTGACCTCGTGATCCACCCGCCTCGGACTCCCAAAGTGCTGGGATTACAGGCTTGAGCCACCGCGCCCGGCTGGGAACTGGCTTTCTTTGTGCACTATACTCAAGCATTTCCTGGCTGTTTTTCCAAGCATACAAACGAATGTTGAATGACTTAATAACATTGGGATCATTGGCAACTGGTTTTGAAAGAATGCAAATGAGTTTATGGAGAGTTAAAAAATGTAGGATGAATTCCATTTCTTGCCCTGTATCTCTTGTTTCAATATTTCTCTTTGTAGTAGGAGCATTCCTTCTTACATACCAGGTGGTATTCCAAGGTTCCCCTGCTTATCTCTTAAATTAATCTGTGTCCCCCAATTTAGCCACATTTATATCTTTATAACTATTTTATTGAGATACAATTGAATTGCTGTATTAGTCAGGGTTGCCTAGAGGGACATAACTAATAGGGCACACACACACACACAAAGGGGAGTTTATTAAGTATTAACTCACATGATCACAAAGTTCTACAATAGGCTGTCTGTTTGGCTGAGGATCAAGGAGGGCCAGTCTGAGTTCCTAAAGAACTTGGAGTCCAATGTTCAAGGACAGGAAGCATCCAGTATGGGAGAAATATGGAGGCTGGGAGGCTAGGCCAGTCTCATCTTTTCACGTTTTTCTGCCTGCTTTATATTCTGGTTGTGCTGGCAGCTGATTAGATTGTGCCCGCCCAGATTAGGGATGGGTCTACCTTCCCAGCCCACTGACTCAAATGTTAATCTCCCTTGGCAGCACCCTCACAGACACATCCAGGATCAATACTTTACATCCTTCAATCCAATCAAGTTGACAGTATTAACCATCACATATACTGTACAATTCACTACAATTGCATGGATTTTAGTATATTCACAAAGTTGTACAACCACCTCCACAATCAATTTTAGGACAATTTCATCACTTCAAAAAGAAACCCCCTTAGTAGTCAATTTCCATTTCTCTTCAGCTTTAGGCAACCAACCAATTCACGTTCTCTCTACATAGTAACTAATATATTTTAACAGAGACCTCTAGAAAATCTGCATTATCCAAGGGGATGGTCCCAAAGGGCTGTTTGCAGGTACTGTGACAGGGAACATGTGAAGCAGTGGTGACTCTACGACTGGCACACTGCAAATCACAGAATGTATTAGCACATATTTCCAAGAGCCAAAGGTAGTAGGAAGAGATACACTGACAACAGATTAAGCCAGTACTGCAGTATGATTTTCCTCTGTTACAAGCCCAGTTCCTTCTCCTAGGGCCTGAGTCTTCGGTCCTTTGAATAAAGGTTCCTTTCTGATGAAAAAGGAGCAATTGAAGTGTTCCCGCCACCACACCGCTCACTCACCCTGCTCTATAGGTTTCTAATTTACACCAAGGTTAAAAACCTCTCCACCTTGGTGTAAGTCTCTAACTTACACCAACTATTTAATTGATCCTGCTGCCAACCAGGGGGTGAGGAGAAGGGTGTCTGCTGAAGGACATTCTTTTCTGGTCTTTTAGGGTCCGCAACTGAGTCCTGCCTCAGTAGATGATTTTGCTTTGCTCTCTAGCAGCTATCTATAGAGCTATGGGCAATTCGTTAATTGGTTCCACAAACAGGCTCTGAGCATTTACTTTGAGCCAGGCACTGTGCTGGGTGAAAATTGGGCTTATCCTAGCAATGGTTTTCAATCTTGGCTGGATGTTAGGAACACCTGGGGAGCTTTTTAAAAAAAAAACCATACTGTGCCCTACTCCAGAATAATTATTTCTGAGATTTTGTGGAGATCCCCAGCATCAGTATTTTTTAAAAGCTCCACAAGGTTATTGAATTTTTTCCTAACATTTTAAATAAACATTTTCAAACATATAATAAATTCTTTATCACTTAGATTCTACAATTAACATTTGCTATGTTTACTTTATTACATATCTATTCCTATATCCACCCTTCTATCAATCCATCTTATTTTTAATGCATTTTAAATAGGTTACAGATATCAGAACATTTACCCTTAAACATTTCTGCAGGCATATCATTAGAGTTCAATGTTCAATATTTGTGTGTGTGTGTGTGTGTGTGGTTTTTTTTGTTTTTGTTTGTTTTTTTGTTTTTGTTTTTGTTTTTGTTTTCTGAGATGAAGTCTCACTCTGTCACCCAGGTTGTAGTGCAGTGGCACGATCTTGGCTCATCACAACCTCCGCCTACCAGGTTCAAGCGATTCTTCTGCCTCAGCCTCCCAAGTAGCTGGGATTACAGGTGCTCACCACCACACCCAGCTAATATTTGTGTCTTTAGCAGAGACTGGTTTTCACTCTACTGGCCAGGATGGTCTCAATCTCTTGACCTCGTGATCTGCCCACCTTGGCCTCACAAAGCAATATTTGTTTAACACTCCTTTTATTAGATAACTTTTATATACAGTGAAATGCATAAATTGTAAGTACGCCGTTTGATACTTCTAGTTTTGTGACATACATACACCTGCATAGTACAAAACTTTATCAAGATAGATAATATTTTCTCATGCATCTTCCCACTAAACACCCATCATTCCCCTTGAGAGGCAATCACTGTTCTCTTCTGATTTTTTTCTAGGTAATTCTAATTTGTAGCCAGGGTGGGAAATGCTTAAAGGGAGATAGGCAAATTCCAGTTCCCCAGCCTTCTGTAATTGAGGCAGTGGAGCCTTATGGTAAGCAGCTCTGGAGTCTGAAAACTTGAGGCCAGATCCAGCTCAACCAATGCTATCAGCAAAATTTTAGGCAAGGTAATCACTGAAAATCTTAGTTTCTTCATCTATAAAATAGGAATCGTAATAATACCTACCACAAAAGGTTGTTTGGGAGATTTAAATAAGATAATGTAAGTAAATTAGTAATAAGGCTAATCTTAATTAAGGGCTTAAAATTTGTTAGGCACTAAACTAGTTGTATGGATTATCTCATATAATCCTTCCTACTGTTATGATCCCCATGACAGATAAAAAATTAGGCTTAGGGAGAATAACTTGCCCAAAATCACACAGCTAATAATTGAAAGAGTCAGAATAGAACTTAAAGTGGTTTGATTCTAAGAACCACATTCACACACTGTTAACTACCACACTTCCTTTTCTATGCATTACACACAGAGTAAGAGTTCAAAAAATACTATGTATTAATTATATGCAGATTATACTATATATATAGTATTATATAGATATGTGTACACACACGCACATACACATACACACTTACCTAGAATTTGTCTAATCTATTCGGTTATAGAGTCCAAATGAAGGCATGGAGCCTCTGACCCTAACAGAGAGAAAGCTTAGAAATCTCAGCAGCCCGATGTTGCTGGTCCACACCTTGGTGTGAGCATCTGTATCTATTGTACTCTTAACAATGCCCTTTCCATCATGACTTTGAGAAATACCAGCAATAAGAACAGCCATCATGCTGACCAACACACAAAGCTCTCAGTAACAACATCTCTGTGGAATAAAGAACTGGGAGAAGCGCTTTTTTCCCCATTAACACATTCAGCTCCCTGACGCTCTGTTCTGCAGCTGTGCTGCAGTCCCTCAGACAAAGGGTTGCTGGAAAATTGGTTACATCATCGGCTTCAGCTCTGACAGACTTTCCACAAGCAGCATTATTAACATCTCCACAGAACCAGAGAATGGGCAGGGCTGGAGCTCACTCAAGCTACATTATGCTACCCTTCCCCTTAATGAAAATCCCTTTGTGTTGAGCAATTATCCACACCCCATTCGAGGTGGCTGTTTATGCACGTCAGAGTCGTCCATTTTTTCCTGAGTAAGGCAGCATCGCATGGAGCCATCTTATTCCTTAGTCTCCCCTATTGGGCCACTCAGTCTAATAGCCTACCCTCACAGGCTGCATGATACTAGTCGGTTGGCGCCAAGAAGAGAGTGGCATGCTCTGGGCAGGGCAGAACATGGATATCTAGTAGTAAACCCTGTAGCGGAGTCTTAATAGGAAGCCTGGTGACAGCTGAAAACAGAACTTCTTTTGTCACTATCAGGAAGCCTAAAAATGGCTGGTAAATCAGTTTCAAAGCTTTGGAATCTCAATTCAGCCTGCAGGCAGCAAATGAAGCAAGAAAAGGTTGAGACAAGGTACTGAGACTTCAAGCTTGGTGGCTCCTTTGGAATATCAGACTACCAGGGTTATTTTAATCATGTGAGGGTTTAGAGAGACTCTTTGACCAGGGAGGGGAAATAGCTGGAAATTTAGCTAAATGAGTGCCTGGGGTTATGATGAAGTCAGCAATCAAGGGACGCTTTCTAGTAGAGGAAAGCTGATAACACAATGAAATGAAATGAGATTTTTTGTTAGGGAGGTCAATGTTCCATTACTGCAAAACCCATGGAGTTAATATCCCCAGTGTATTCACTATTATGATTTGACACTTGCAGCTCCTGGACTTGAGGCCAAAATATAGCAAGGCTGACATTTTAATCATTATCCTTCTAGCCCCAGAGGGTTTGAGCACACCATTTAGATATAGGGATGAAGGAACAGAGGGACCAAGTTCAAGCTCCAAGAAATCCCTTCCCTGGTCCCTGATTCCACAGAATAGATACAAGATATTTGTGTGAATATTGACCAGCAATGACTGGCTAAGACTTTTAGGAGATTTTGCCTGTGGACACCTTGACTCTCAACTTAGAGATTCAAATATTTTACGAATGGCTTTTGTCATCATTCATCATTTAGGTATATTAGTACATACACAAAAAATGGTGTTTGCTGAGCCAAGAAATAGGAATAATTGGTTGTGTTCACTCTTGTCTCCAAGAATAACTGTGGCTCTTGGAACACATCTGTCAAACATGCTAAGACTTAACATTAGGCAGGATCAACTTCTGGCCAAGAAGAGAGTCTGAGGCACCATGCATGGTCCAAATAAATCCAAGTCTTCCTAGAAGTGGAGTAAATATTTGTTGTCAATAATAATATATGCCATTTTTGAGTGCTTAGTATGCACCAGGTACTTTACCACAGCCATATCTTATTATCACAAGAACCCTGTGGAGCAGAGATAGTGTCTGGCATATAGTAACTACTCAACAAATAGTACCTATTCATTATTATTGTACCTATTTTATAGATAATAAAACTGAGGCTCAAAGAAACTTAGAAACTTATTTAGAGTCAGAGTACATAACTGGATGTGACACTTTAAAGAGATCTGGGGCCGGGCACGGTGGCTCACACCTGTAATCCCAGCACTTTGGGAGGTTGAGGCATGCAGATCATGAGGTCAAGAGATGAAGGAGATGCTGGCCAACATGGTGAAACCCCGTCTCTACTAAAAATACAAAAAAATAAATAAATAAATAAAAAATAAAGCTGGGTGTGGTGGTGCTTGCCTGTAGTCCCAGCTACTCAGGAGGCTATCACCAGGATCAAGAAACAAAATCTCTCAGGAGAATCACTTGAAACCGGGAGGTGGAGGCTGCAGTGAACTGAGATCACAACACTGCACTCCAGCCTGGTGACAGAGTGAGACTCCATCTCAAAAAAAAAAAAAAAAAAAAAAAAAGAGCGATACAGAGAGATTTGGAATTAAATGCATTCTGTTTTATTCTTTCTTAGACAAGCCAAAGCTCCTTAAAATAACAGCTATGGGCTCCCTGAATCTGTTCTTTTTCTATTTTGATCCTCCATGTGATTGTAGTGTTCATGAAATTACACTGAAATCTGAGAGTAGGCGGACATGTGGGGAACATTGCCACTATGGACACACAGGAGTTTCTTCCAGAAGTTAGTAAAGTAGAGCCCATACCACAATGAAAATCCCAAAGGAGCTGAAGTAAACCAAGGCCCTGTGGCAGGACTGAAGGACATGTTATGGTAGATATTCCCTTCTAACTTTCTGGGTTCCACTATTTGCCTATTTGAGCATAGCCTAGAGTAGCTTTAAGAAGCCTTCTGTTATCCATAGATGATCCAAGCATTGGAGAACACATTACTCCATGGGATCTTTTTTATATTTCTTTTGGGGTTACACATCAATACAATCACTTAAAAACACTGTGGCAATATCTTGTAAAATTGTATATTCACATATGCTATTGTTCAGCTCCTGGGCATGTTTGCGCTCAGATTCATTCCTCGCTGTCTCCTGATATGCTCTGTTTTGTAGCAGAGTGACTGCTGCAGGCTATTCATCTTGGGCAGCCATGTTATCTGCCTTCCAG
Source organism: Sapajus apella (assembly GCF_009761245.1). Lineage (NCBI taxonomy): Eukaryota > Metazoa > Chordata > Mammalia > Primates > Cebidae > Sapajus > Sapajus apella. Next base: position 4,163,232 of record NW_022437013.1, on the reverse strand, counting down.
TTGGGCTTACCCAGTGGAAGACAATGGAGGGAAAATGAAAAGCAGGGGGAAGAGAAAAGCCAAAGTATTTCTCAACTAGCACCTTCCTCCACCCTCACCTCGAGTAGCACAACCTGTGGCAGCCACAGCTCTCAATGCATTCAATTCCCACAGGACAGTTGATCATGATCCCAGCTTCTACAGATAACCCTGGCCCTGAGCTCTGGTGACACTAACGCTTTGTTCTGCCAGTCCTAGTGAGGGGTGGTAAGAGCTTGCTGCTATTGTTAACTTATGGTTGTCTCATCACCTCCTGTTAGACTTCTCAGCTGTTGGCTACCATACTACTCAGCAATAAAAAGGAAGAAATTATTGACATATGCAACAACTTAGACCTCAAAGGAGTTATAATGAATGAAAAAAAATCTAAAAATGTAACATATTATATGATTCAATTTATATAACCCTCTAGAAATAACAAAATTATTGAGGTGGAGAACAGTTAGTGATTGCTAAGGGTTAAAGGCAGGAGTGGAGTGGAAGGGAGGACGAACGTGACTATAAAGGGGCAGCACAAGGGATTCTTGTGGTAGTTGAGAAGTTCTGTTTCTTGATCCTGGTGATAGCTACACAAATCTACACACAATAAAATTCTACATGGGCATACAACTACATATACACACACAAACACATAGGAATGTATGTTAACACTGGCAAAATATGAATAAGGTCTGTGGATTCTACCCATGTTAATGTCCTAGTTTTGAAACTGTACTATAATTATATAAAATGTTAACATTGGGAGAAACTTGGGGGAAAGGTACATGGAAGCCTTTTTGTATAATTTTTATAACTTCTTGTGAATCTATTGTTATTTCAAGATAAAAAGTTCTTAAAAATAAAAAGCTTTCTATAAGTAGTCTAGGCAGTACTAGGGCAGCATGCTTGGGTCTTTTCATGCTTAAGTCTTCTTGATGGTTAAGATAATTTGTGAGTCCCACTCTAGGCTCTTGATTGCTGACTTTATACATTAGTGTTCTCCCCTTTCATTCATATTTACAGTACAGAACTTGGAGGATGATCCATTGTTCTTAAGTAAAAACACACTTTATATTAAGCTCTGTTTATCAGAATAAAAACTGTTACTCAAGCCATGAGCACCTTTCTCTGCTCCTCCACTAGAAAAGCACAAGAAAAAGTCACTGGCATATAAAACAACATAATTGCCCTGGTCATCTTAACTAAGTGGCATGATATGATTATCAAATTCATTAGGTTTTCTCCATTGGGAAATGAAATAAAAAAATGACAGACTACTATAACAATCCAGCTTCCCTTCCTTTGCCTACATTTCCTACGAAGATTTTCAAATTTAGGAGTAACAACCACATTCAGCACCATGGACAACATTATCAGATGCCAGCTATTGAGAGAAACAAGCTCCGAAGTTTATTAGCTCCCTAAGTTTCTCCTCTCGATTCTGCTTTCCTCCCTTTAATAATCTGATATTTAGGAATAAAATAGGGTGGATTTCTTACTGTTTAATAGGAAGAATCAGGGATGAGCCAGGGAAGGGGCTTTTGAAAACATCAGTTTTATAAGGAAAAAATATAATTGAAGGCAGTTGTGGTTCAAGACAACTTAAGCAAATTGAGGTGTGTCCTTATCCAGTTATTCTTGTGCACTAACACACCCCTGACAAAGTCATTTGTCTAGTGGTAAGATGAAGCATGCATGCAGCAGTCAGAGTCTTTGCTGATCCTTGCAGAAACCTTCACCTTGGCACCAGCCTGCTGACAAAATGGACCTTAAAAGTCCTTGCTGTATGAAAATGAGAAGCTACAAAATCAAATGAAAGTGAAAATACAAGGGAAACTTCTGTGCTACTATATAGAGTCCAAAAAGAACTAATTCTGAATAAGTCCCTGAGGAAGGTGGGAAAGAGGAGGAAAATAAGCCATTTCAAATAGCTAGCTGACCACTGGGGTTTGCTGATCAGTAAGCAGAACCAATGAAAATAAGAGCTGAATGGTCCCTTAAAGATTTTCTAGCTCAGTGGCTCTTAAACATGAGTTTGCATCAGGAATTACCAGGAGGGCTTGTTAAACATATTTCAGGGCCCAACCCCCAGAGTTCGTGATTCAGAAGGTATGAGGTGGAGCCTGATAATCTGCATTTATAACAAATTCGCAGGTGATACTGATGCTGCTGATGGAGGAGGGGGCACACTTTGAAAGTCACTCTCTAGTGCAACCTCTGTTCCCATTGCTATTACTGCTTTTGTAACAATCCCCTATGAATTTCATAGTAGTTAGGATTTCCAGATTTACCTAATAAAAATATAGGATGTCCAGTTAAATTTGAATTTCTCATTGCTTATCTAAAACATGTTTAACTAGCTATCCTACACTTAATCTGGCAACGCTAATCTGAAGAAACTGCTGGTAAATTTGAAGAAAAGGAGTTAACTTCTCAGCTCATGGTTTGGCTATGTCCTTCCTGACTCAGGCACTAAAGACGCTAGGAAACACCTGACCCCTCCTCCTCCCCCCTCCACTTTCAGCCTGTCAGGCTTGTTGAGACTCTATTGAGCCAGAGTAGAAAGGCTGTGATTTGAAGAGCTGCAAAAAAGCAGCAGCAACTAAACTGGTACCCTCCAGTATCTCTCATTTCTATGGAAAGTTTGATTTTGGTTCTCTGCCCTGTGATTAACCAAAACAAGAGGAGACGAATAAAAATTCTTTACAGCTGTTTCACACTGACAGACCTGACCTTCCCAGCTGAAGGTTCTTTGTGCTGAGAAATTGTTACCTAGCAACCAGGCCTTGCAGCTGCCAGACTTCAAACACTGAAAGCATGACTTACAGAAAAGAAGCCAGGAGAAGAAGGGTGCGGTTGAGACTGCATCAATCTGGGCTTTGTCTTGGGGTCTAATGCTACATTTTAGTGAGAAAAGATAAGCAGAGATCGAAGCCCCTTCCTATGGAGAATCAGTTGCCCAGTCGGACTGCTTGGGTCACCTCCCTTTCTGTCACCTCCACCTGCTCTATCTACCACTCCTAGGTGTGAAAATGAGACGATTGACGGAGGAGTGGGAATGCTTCCCAGAGACGCCAAATACTCTGGATGGTGCACATGGCTTTTATCCTTTGACAATGAAACACATTTTCAATCTTCAATATACATTGCCAGTGATTAGTCCACTTCCTTCCTCTCCTCTTCCTTTCTCCTTCTTCCTTCCTCCCTTTTCCTCCTTTTCTCCTTCTCCTTCTCTTTCTCTCTCTCCTTCCACTAGGACCACTCGTCTTCATAATATAACTGTGGAAACTAAGGCATAAAGATCCCAAAGGACTCATCTAATCTTAAACACCTCATAGAATTTTTTCCTTCTTAGAGGCATATAAGACTTGGGCAGCAGTGAGAAGGCAGGACCGGGAAACCAAAGAAAGGCTCAGGACAAAAGGTGGGAGCCAAGCACAGGACTAAGCCTTACATGGTAGAGCCTCCAAAATCAGCGGTTGAGACTGGACAATGGGGTCTGGTAGGGATCAAGGAATCAAGGAGCATAGAAGTCAAACAAAAGCATTGAACGCGTATATAAAATGTCTAATGTAATTCACCTGGGGAGGGGCCAATCATCTGTATTTTTAAAACTTCATGGGTGTTTAGAATATGTAGTTAGTGTTGAGACTCTCACAATATTGCAGAAGGTAAAGGATTAGCTTAGTGGATTTGAAACATTAGCATGTATGTGAATTACCTGGCTAGCTGCTTAACATCCAAAGTCCTGTGTCCTATCCTCTAACAAATTTGATTTAGCAGGTCTAGGGTGAGGCTCAGGAAATCTGCATTTTTAAGAAGCTATGTGAATTCTGATGTAGGTGGCCCATGAACAACACACTGCAAAATACTGGATTATGGTGTCTTTTTGACATAAAGTTTATTTTTATAAAATCAAATAATATTCTTCACACCTCTTTACCAATCTTCTCTAACAGATAAACAGCTTCCAATTTTCTAATATGTGCAACTAGGTAGCGACCCAATTTCTGTATATGGGCATGGACATTCTCTTCAGAGGCCAGTAGTAGCTTGCTCCCACTCCCATGTGCTTTGAGTTGACTGCTGCTAAGATATGAATGCATTCCCTCCAAAATTCAGGGGTTGCCAATGTGATATTATTGATAGGTAGAGGCTTTAAGTGGTGATTAAGCCATGAAGGCTTCTCCTTTGTGAATGGGACTAAGGCCCTTGAAGAGTCTTCACCTAGCATTATGGTCTTCTGCCCTTCTGCCATGTGAGGACAGTGTTCTTCACTTCTGGAAAATGTATGCCTTCCCAGATAGGCAAACCTGCCAGCACCTTGATCTTAAACTTTCTTGCCTCCAGAACTGTGAGAAAATAAAGGTTTTTTAAAAAAATAAATCATCTAGTCTAAGGTATTTTGTTATAGCAGCATAAAATGGAAGTTTTAGTTGATAAGCACACATTATAATTGATGCATAAGACATATTACTAAATTTGAATATCTTTAGAAACATATTTCTAAAGATACTGAGCTTTGAGACAATTTATATACCATACAATTCACCCATTTAAGGTATACAATTAAATGGTTTTTGGTACATACACAGAATTGTGCAACTGCACATTTTAGAACATTCATCACTGCAACCAATTTTAGAACATTCTCATCACCCTCCCCAAAAACCCCTGTGCCCATTAGCTGTCAATCCCTATTTCTCCCCAAGCCTCCCATCCCTAGGCAACCACTAACCTACTTTCTGTTTCTATGTATTTGTCTATTCTGGAGATTTAATATAAATAGAATCATACAATATATTGTTTTTGTGTCTGGTTTCCTTCACCTATCATAATATTTGTACTGTTCATTCATGTTATAGCATGTCATCACTTGATTTTTATTGATAAATAATATTCCATTGCATGAATATAGCACATTTTTCTCATCTATTCATTCATTGAAGGGCATTTACAGTAGTTTGTTTTCATCTTTTTGCTATTATAAATAATGTTGCTATGAACATCTGTGTGCAAGTTTTTCTGTAGGCATACATTTTTATTTCTCTTGAGTAGAATTGCTGGGTCATATGGTGACTCTGTTTAATTATTCAAGGAACTAACAGACTGCTTCCAAAGTGCCTCCACCATTTTATATTCCCACCACCAATGCATGGGATTTTTTTTTAACTTCCTTGCCAATGCTTATTATTCTTTTTTTATTATTATTATCGCCACCCTAAGTGTGTAAAGTGGTATCTCATTGTAGTTTTAATTTGCATTTACCTGATGGCTAATTATGCTGAGCATCTTTTCATGTACATGCTCCTTGGATAAATATCTATTCAAGGCTTTGCACATTTTAAAACTGGACTATTATGTTTTTACTATTGATTTGTAAGAGTTCTTTTTATATATTCTAGGTACAAGTCCCTAATCAGATATATGATTTTCAATATTTTTTCCATTTTATGAGTTGTCTTTCCACTTTATCGATGTATCATTTGCATCACAGAAGTTTTTAATTCTTATGAAGTCCAATTTGTCTATTCTTTCTTTGATTGCTTGTGGTTTTGGTATCATATCTAAGAAAGTATTGGCTAATCTGCATTCAAGATTTATACACATTATTCCTTAAGAATTTAATAGCTTACATTTGGAGTCTTTGATCCATTTTGAGTTAATTTTTGTATATGATATGAAGTGGGGATTTAATTTAATTCCTATGCATGTGGATATCCAGTTGTTCCAGCACTGTTTGCTGAAAAGACTATTTTTTCCCTATTGAATTATACTGGCATTTTTGAAAGTCAATTGGTTGTAAATGTAAGAGTTTATTTTTAGCCTCTCAATTTTATTGAATTAATTTACATGCCTGTCTTTAACCACACTGTTTTGATTACTGCAAACTTGTGGTAAGTTTGAAATTAGGAAGTGTACGTTCTATTTTATCCCTCTTTTTTTCAATATTCTCTTTGCTATTCTAGATCTTTTGAATTTCCAAATGAATTTTAGGATAAGTTTATCAATTTCTACAAAGTCAGTTAGTATTTTGATAGGAATTTCATTGAATCAGTAGGTTAATTTGGGGAATATTATTATATTAATAATATGATAAATTCTCTTTTGAACTGGTTTATAATATCAGCCTGGTTCTCTCATGGATTATGAGCAAAATAAAAATTTTAACACATGTTCATATTTATATTTGCGTGTTATGATTTTACCTTTTTTTTGAAAATCATATTTTAACATGTGTGATTTAGGTAACACAAGGATACTTTCTCCATCTCATATATGTGGAAACTGACACCCCAAGAGGTTAAGTGACTGGCATGGGTTGAACAGCAACTTAATGATAGAGCTGTGACTAAAACCCAGGTATTTTGACTCCCAATCAAAGATGGTTTTACCAACCAACACTTTGTTTCTTAAAATGTTTTAAGTGGTAGAAATGATGTTCTGGAAAGAATTCTGTTAGGTTTCTGCTTGGAATATAATAGTTTTTGCTCTTTTCAGTATCCCAAACTCTGCCAAATTGATGTCCTTGTGTTTTCAGTATATATTCATTTTAGCTGAACTTAACAAGGTTGAATTATTTATATAGCGTTTGTTTATTGGATCAAGGTATGCGATAATTCAAAATATAGTGCAAAGGATTAGACAGGACACAATGTTGAATGAAAGTACCACTGAAGCATAGTCCATAACACAGGGAACCCCAAAGCAACATATATCTATTAGGACTTTAAACAGAATTTGGTATGGTAGAGAATTATCTGTACATTATGGTATGGGTGTAGGGTTTTAATGGGAGGAGGCTGACATGAAAGAATGCAGAATTGCCCTGAAGATTTAAGAAGGCAGCCATTTGCTCTTCATATTCTGTGAAGAAGACAACTCTACTCAGAACCTATTTCAAAGAAATCTTATTTAGAAAACAAACATTTTATCTCTCTTTCTTTTGTGTCCAAGCAGAATATGCTTTATTCCAGCATTTACTTGGAAATAGGAAATGCCTCTATTAAGATGTAACTCCGAGTAACCACGGTTGTCCAAAGTTAAAATTTCTCAACACTCACTCACTCTGAAAATTAGGCTATGTGTCGTAAAACAATAAACAACAAAGGAGAGCAGGCCTGCAGTTTCAGCTTGAATTAAATATATACATTCTTATTTCTAATCCATTCTAAAGGGTTTTCGATGATGCAAGAATATTACTCTGGTTTCCTAATGTAGCTATCTAAAGCCGGCCTTTGATTCTTGAAACGTACATGTAATCCAACTGCCTGCCAGCAGTTGATAAGGCTTCCGGTATATAGAAATTCAAAAGAGAAGAGTTTAACTATATCTCTTTGACAGTTGCTATATGCTTTAACCCAAGCAGATGAGTAAAATCTGGACAGGTTTAAGATTTTTGAAGAAGGTATCAGCTTGTTTCACATCTGTGCTTGCAGTAACCTAATTAGCATGTAGAGAATCTCCGAAACTACTTTTACTTGATCTGCTAGCATGGTATGGGGGAAAGAACACTGACCTTGGAGTCAAGAGATCTTGATTCTAGTTCTGGCTCTGCTATTGATCAGGTCTGTGACCTTGAGTGAGTCCCTTCTCTTCCTAGAATATTTGAATCTGCATCTCTCAGATGGAGATAATCATATCCACCCAGATTACCTCAAAGGATTGTTGTGACAATTAAAACAAATAATAAAAGTGAAAGGACTGCTACAAGTATGAAATACAAGACAAGTTTAAAATATTTTTGTTACTATTCAATTTACTTCTTTTACCTTTTACCGGTGGAATATCTCCAAAAGCCTAAGTACTTTGCAGAACTATATGAACACAAGATGTAAGAAAAAAGTGGCAAGATTTGATTGTTTTAATCAAAAACATAATATAACTAAGATTTGCAAAATACCTTATAGTTCACAGAACACTTTCACATGCACTATCTCATTTAAGATCCACCATAACCTTTTGCAAGGCAACAGTGAATTCCTCAAGGCAGAGAATGTATCTTACTCATCTTAATATATTCCCAGCACCTAATGAAATGCCTGGCAAAATAAATGCTTGTTGAAGTAATGTATATTATTTCTATCCTGGATTTATAGATGAGAAAACCAAGGTCCAGGAGGAGTAGCAGATAGCTGAGTAACAGAACTGAGATTTTAACTTAAGTTTTTAAAAATCCACTGCACCATCCTCTGTACCTTATTTTGAATATTATTTATAGTAGTGGTTCTCATGCTTTGGCAATAGTCAGAATTACTGGCAAGGACTGTTGAAGCCCAGAATGCTGGGCCCTGCCCCAATTTTGAATTTAGTAGATCTAGAGTGAGAACTGAGATTTTGTATTTCTAACAAGTTCCCAGATGACGCTGATGTTGCTGGCAATGGATCACAAATTGAGGACCACTACCTTCTAGCCTTCTTTGGTCTTCTGGCCTGCAGTATCAGTATCACCTGAGAACTTGTTGGAAATGCAAACCATTGTATACAAATAAAAGTTTGAGAAGCACTAGAGAACATTAAGGCGAGTGGTTTCTAGACCTGAATGTTACCAAAATTACTTGAAGAGCTTTCACATTTCTACAGGTCCCTCCCACAACAATTCATTTCCCAGGTGATTCTGATGCACAGCCACGTTTGGGAAACACTGCTTTAGACAAGCGATATCCCAACATATTTTTATTGCAACCTCTCCACCTCTCCCCACATATAGTCACATCTTATCCTTCTGGCAATTTCCGTGAATGGCAAATAAGCTCAGCAGAGAAGCATTTTACTAGGGTTTTGAAAGGACTTAAAGCAACTGGAAGTTGTTCACACAAGTGGCTCAAGCATTGATTTTGTAAAAACACCATGTTAAATATGGGAAGTGGGGGAAGGGAGAGATACAACAGAGTGAAAGGCAGGATCTGTTGGGGAGATAGACCTAACACACATTAAAAAAAATAATTGCAAAACAATGAAGTGATAAACTCTCTGGCATTCTCAGTATGAGTGATGTTCAAACAAGGTATGTGAATTGGAAAACTGCACAAAAATAGGTGACCATGGGCATGCATAGGGAATCATCTCACATTTTTTTTTCATTTTTTCTTCTAGGAGACATTCAACAAATGGTCTCTGAAACAAAGAATAAGTCAACATATGGAACTACACAGGAGAATAGAAACTGCACTTAACAGTCAACAACTTTTGTGTAGGAGGATGAATTACAGAGAGTGCATCTGAATAAATAAGGAAAGGGTGGCAATGGGGAAACTGATCTTGAATAAAAATTACTCTTGATTTCCATCCTCTACAAAATGTGGCATCTACAAACTGAGTGGAAGCCAAAGACTCCCAAGCTGGAAGCAAATGAAGGCCCTCCTAAACAAAAATGCTTGATGCCATGCTAAAATTCCCAAACCTCATTTCTTTGCTTCCAGACATGATTATGCCCCAAACAGATCATGTAGTCTAGAAATATGATAGAACTAGACTAAGCCGCACCCCCTGCCATAGATTTGTGTCCTCGTGCAAGGTGTTTATGGTTCTTCCTATACAAAATGTACATTTTCAGGACATTTTCACTTGCCAATATTTTAATCCAATAATCTATATTTCTAGCTTTTGAAATGGAGCACTTACTCATTTGCTAATTCAAGGACACTGGGGAAATGAAAAAGAATAAGGTTTTATCCATTGTCCTATTAGTACAATTTATTGACAGAGGGGATGCTTTGCCTGGTCACCAATTTGTATTTTCTGATTCTATTGGCATGATCATCCTTTACAAATGAATAATGGTTATGTCATTCAGAGCACTTTCGCAGGTATTTTGATGTCTATAGCTCTAAAGTTACATAACCTAATATTGTCCTTTATGGCCCTATGAGGTAGGTTAGGCAAGGTCCCTTAATCTGTTCTGTACTTTAGTTTATTCATCTATAAAATGGGAGGATTGGGCTAGAACAATAGTTCTCAATCTTGGCTGAACATTGACTTGCCTAAGGAGATTTTAAAAATACTGACACTGGTGCCTGAGTCTCAATTCCAGAGGATTTTGATGTTATTAGTCTGGAGTCAGATCTAGGCATTGAACCTTCTAGGAGTTCCCCAAGGGTCCTAGTGGTCAGCCAAAACTGAGATCCACTTGATTGGATGAGGACTAAGGTCTCTTATGGCTCTGATATTCTGAGTCTAGATGTCATTTTAATTTTAAGGATGAGGTAACTGAGACACAGAGGGGTTAAATGACTACTGAAAATCAAAAACTAAATCACTTCTAAGATAGATGATAGACCCTAATCCATGTCTTTCTACTTTAAAGCTTAGACCTTTGTTTCCAGCTGCTTTTAGTTTACCAAATGTCTAAATCTGTATGGTTATCAACCCTGACTTTAGCATTTATACCTTTATCTATTGAAACTCAACATTTCAGAAATATTGCCCTTGGGCTATTGCCTTCCTCCGTTGAGCTCACTATACCTTCTCTTCCATTAGAAGTCCTTCATGAATTAGCCTCCACCTGGTCCTGATCTAAGTGTGTATGCATTCTTTTAGTTCTTCCTACTCATTAAGTCACTCTCCATTCATTCATTCATTCAATATGTCTATTGAGTACATACCATGTTCCAGGCACTGTTCTAGGTCCTGAGGATATATCTATGAACATGATAATGCCTCTGCCCCTGACAGTTGTTCATGTGTTACTCTAAAGATACAAGACTTTATTCTAGGTATGGAGCATGTCTTCTTGACTAGATTGTAAGCACCTCAAAACTAGATACTTTATTTTCTGGTCCCTATAGAGTCTGCCAAAGTGCCTATTAGAATACTCTGCAAACAACAGATGTATCACGGTTTAATGATTATAAGGGACCATCACAGTCAGCTATTAATCGAACCTGCTATTAAGAAAGTCATTAAAAACTGGAACTATTGGGCATTTTGTTGATTCTTTATATAATAGATAATTAAAATTTACTGATGTCTGGGATCCTTGCCAACATGGAGTTATTTCTAGACATTGCCAGGGAGCAGCTCAAGATTGGCTATTTGGAATGTTTGAAATGTGAATTATGTTATCATGGAACTTTATGTACAGGGAGGACTAAAGTGCACAGAACGTTTGCATTGTGGAAGGAACTTTTGGGAATATATTCTACCAAAGCAGAAATTGAGATCCAGAGACATGTGGTGGTTTCTCGTAGATTATCCAGCTCTT